>NW_027094097.1:4682500-4815000 GCF_029207755.1 Chamaea fasciata | reverse complement strand
AACACAGCCACTCTTGTGCAGAACTGCCTTCACATACACAACATTTGTTGGAATTTAAAGCCAGCCCTTTCTAATTACAGTCGATGACATACCCTGTGAATCCAAGGTTTTCACAGGAGAGCAGAACTGACAATAGAATCCCAAATGTCGGTAACTAACTCCACGTACAATGGGATTCATGACTGGGCTGCTTGGGCACAGGAGTAGCACAATTACAAGCTGGTGACATTTCTCTGGGTATGAATCACAACTGCAGCTAATTCTTCCTCCATCTGGGAGAAAAGTTTTAGTTACTCTCAAAGTGACAAGTCTTGCGATTCTTAGCATGGTTTTGCTCGGACATCAAATTCCAGTGGATTTCAGGAGAATTTAGCATGGTGTAACAAACAGGAACCTCAAGACTTGGCTCAGTATGTAATGATCCTCAAGCTAAGGGATCTCAAGGCATACAAAGCCCTTTGTTTTTCCTTCCATGGGGCCAGAAGTGTGTTAAGTTGTGACGTCTAGTAAAATATCAAAGTACACCATTCACAAAACAGTGCTAATGATTAAAGGATCTCCAGTTCAACCCAGTGACCTCAGTGGAATTCTGAAAGTTCGAAAGCTATGACGTAGAGTATTATTCATTGCCCTTTCATTAGTGCTGACTTCAGTCTACTTCTTCAGAAGATGGAAAACCCTTTTGAACCTTGCTATACTATAAAGCAGTTGATGATAGGAAATGTATCTTAGCTAAGGAAAAAGTGAACAAGATCACTCTAGGAATTAATTTTCAATATTCAATATTCAATAGCATAGCAAAATTAGTGACAGTAGTTGCAATAGCAAGAGTTACCTGATAGATGAAAGCACCACACTGATTTTCCTGTCTGGGTAGTGGTAAGATACTGCTTTCCAGTTTTTCTGCTTTATCTCCTTCCTTTTCTTCCCCTCTCCTGCCATGTTCCCTCCAGCTGGAGATGAAAGAAGTCTGGTATTGGCCTCCCACAGTCTCGGGTGGGTGCTGTTGTCTTCCACCTGGAAGTGGCATGCTGGCCGTGCTACACCACCTCCAGAATAAGTGAGGGTTGACATGTGTTTTTAAAAGTTGAGAAGCCCCAGGTAATTCTTAGAAATAAAAGGCACACAGAAATGTTGGTTCCTCCTCTGCATTAAACAATCTGAGTCCATATTGAACAGAAGTGTTTTAAGAAAGGTTGCTCAGTTGTGAAGGAAAAACATACATGTTTTTTTATGTTTCTAAAGATGCTTCTGGTGCTCTCAGCAGCATTGCCAGGGACAACATGGATCCTATGTAAGCTCTAAATATTTCCAGGATGCAGCTGATACAGAATTTTTAACCTCGTCATTCTCAGAATCACAGATGGTCATAAACCACGCTCAGCCTCCATTTCAACCACTTTCCAACCAAACCTCTCTTACTCCATCAACAAAGAATTGCCCGCAGCAATGATACCTCTTCAGCAGTTGCCTCAGTCACTACCCTGCTGATGCATTTAGGGCCACAAACCCTGTTATGAACATTTAAATTCTGGTTTGGTGGCCACATGAGTGCTTTGACTGCTCATTCCCAACACATAAATGGGATGCTCGTCACAAGACACTGTTTTAGCTTTTGGGCCTTTGTCCTTGTACCTCTGGTCTTGGCAGTTTTTTCAGCACTTTTGCCTTAGGCATTTTTGCAATCTGGCATGTTAGCACCTCCTGGCTTTAGCAACTTTGCAGCCTTAGCTTATTGCCTCAAAGCTTTGGCATGAGTCTGCACTGTGGCATCCTTTCAACTCCAAACATACTTGCTTCACAGGTTTTCCTTCGGTTTTTCTTGGATGTCAGCAACTGCCCTGACCCTAGAGGGGGAAGAAAGACTGATCAGCAAGTTCAAACAGTGTCTGTGCAGCAGAAAGATGTCTATCACAAATGAGCACATTCACTACATCACTTGCCAGATATTGCACATGCTCAGGTACCATGAGAAATTTTTCCAGGCCTTCTTCAGGATTATTCCTATAAATCTTCTGAAAGCCCGTGATGACTGTCTGGAGAAAACCCTGGCAAACTTCATAGTCCCAGACTGTCAGACCACTGTGTCTCCATACTCCAGTGGATATAGTTTACATGCTTAAAGTATTTTCTCTTTCGCTTCTCTTCAAAGGCAAGAGAACCCATCAGCTAGAGATAGATGTTGAGTTTAAGGGCCGGTAATTCAGGGTGACAAGTGCTGATTCAGTAGATGAGCTGTTTTCCACAACCACCAGGAGACACCAAGCTGTCCTTTGTACTGCCTCCACTAAAATCCTCTTTTTCAGGTAGTATCACACTTTCTTTTCATTGCAGTCAGGAAAATGACTTAGAAGTCTGAAAATGGAAGAATTATGAGGATAAAGGTTCATGCCAGGTTAGTCTTTGTTTTCTCTATCTGATACTCTGAGAGTCCTCATCAGGAACTGCCTTTAGTGAAGGCCCGAGTTTAGAAATGGTTTGTTTTTGTGAATTCCTAATAGCCACCTGTTACGTCCTGCAACTTCTCTCTCAAAGACTTTTGCAAAGCTAACTCGGTAATCCAGATTTGAGCTCACCAGCAAAGTGGAAAGGTGAAAAAAAATCAGTTGATGCTGCCTAAAATTAGTGAGATTCCTTCTATCATGTATCTCCCTGTAGCTGAGGAAGCTGGGCCGGGGCTTTCCGAGCAGTTTAGAAACAATTGGCTTTTTTGTGGGTGTTGGAGCTACAATCTGTTTGCTTGGAATCTGATTGCAGATTCTCCAGAATAAATTCAAAAATCACACAAAATTAGCAGGATTTTTTCTGTCATCGTTTCCCCAAGGAAAACACTGTTCCTATCCAAATAAACTGAACTTGCAGTTTATTTACTAATCCAAATCTATGGATGTCCTTCATAAAAGGGAATCCTTGAGTTATTTTAAAGTGTGATTTTTCTGAGTTTTCTTTTTCCAGTGGATATTTTGTGGAGATGAAATTTGCTAACATCTGTAACAATATGCAGAGAAAGAGGAAAATAACTTTTTTTCCACATCATGTATGGTGTGCTACACATAAAAAGAAAAGAAGCAAAGTAAAAAGTACTGCCATGACTTCAATAATCAGAACCTTTCCTTTAGCATCTAAGAAATGACAAGTAAGAAAGTTTTAATATAGGGGAGGATTTTTATTTGCATTTCTTAACAATAAGGGTGGTTTATACTCCACCTGGTGTCTTTTCTCACATCATCTTTTATGGGCTTCTCTCAGTGACAAGTACCTTTGTACAAAGGTTTCCTCCCCCCCTCTCCCCCTTCTCTGGTTCTAACTCTCTAGCAGGCTTCAGCATACAAACACAATGGGAGCATTGAAAGGAAGACAGTGGGACACCTCCTTTGATCTTGTGTTCTAATAACTTGTGTATGTTTGTGTCCAAAAACAATGTTCCAGGGCTGTGAGGACTGCTGCTGCCGAAAAGAATACTCATCACAGGGGCAGTGGAATAGTTAAACCGTATTCAGGGGAGTAAAGTACTGGCCAATAACGTAAACAGCAGACTGTAAACTCTACTAAAATGCTTTGATGACTGAAGAGAGCCCCACTCCACAGCTGACAACACAGACATCATAGGTCTGTTCAAAGCATGGCACTGAGGGTCACCATTAAATCATACAATTCCCTATTACTTTTCATATCCATCCTAGAGGATGCTCACTGCACATGGACAAAAGAAACATGTCTTGCATTAAAGCAAATGGCTGCTGTCAGATAAGCCAGCTGAGCTCCTCCTGCTCTGCTGCTACTTGCTCAATGTTGCTGGGGTTTTTTAAACTGCAAGAAGCTGGATTTCTCTTTTCATTTTTCATTTTGTAACTCACCGGTGGTTTTCTTTCCGAAAAAGGAAAAAAAAATTATTGCTGGAAAAACAATTGGCATGGGAACAAAGTAAGACCAGTCAGACCTTACACACAGAGCACGCTGCTTGTGTACAAGTCACTTCTGACAAAGTGGCAACCCACAGCAAGGGGTGGAGGAAGGAGAAAGTTGCTTGATCACTGTCTCATTATTCACAACTATGGGGTGGTAAAGTCTTGTACTGTCACACATTGGCAACTCTGTGACTTTTGGAAAGAAAATGTAAGAATCAGGATCTGTACCTATATTTTGTATTTAAGTTCCATCTCTGGCGTATTTTCAGCAAATTGGAAAATACAGACTTTGACAGTCACCCGGGCCTGATTTCCAATATGATAGAATTAGCAAAACTCTCATGAAACGTGAAAGGCTTGAATTCAATGTGTGGTGGTTCAGCACAGCACTTCTGTGTTAGCTTTGCTGGGTTTTTTTAATATAAGCATAAAGTTTATTGAAGTTCTGTTGCTATAGTAAACACGGTTGGTGCTGTGCTTACAAATAAGTAAGTGTAAGAAGTGTTAACTTCATAAATATCTGATGAGGATAAAAAATATTAGTAAAACTGCCTTTTAAGCTCTGCATGAATTATAACAATTCCAAAGTGTTTTGGCAAACACTCATAACCATATTGTACTGGGAAAGAAAACTTTACTCTAAAAACTCTGCCTGGACCACCATGTCACTGTACAAATCTGGCTCCAGTAACTTGCCACAAGTATTTTGTCATTCTAAAATAAACTTGCCTATAAAAAAATGCCTTCTTTTGAATTTCAAGATACAGCAGAATAAGCCATCAGGTTTATCTCCAAGTTGCTTACACGTTGAGTCATTGGTTGCTACTGATTTTCCCCACAGGTACCCTGTGCACAGCAAGGAGTGGTGTTGGTACAAAGCCTGTGATGCAGCAGGAATATAGAGACTGACACAGGTGAGGGGCTGAGGCACAGGAACTGCCCTTCTCCATTTCCCTGTGTGTGTTTTTGCTCTGCAGGACCAAGCAGAGCCCAGCTGCCCGTACCCACAGACAGTCTTGGGGGTGAATTACCCAAGAGTACAACAGAGAAGATCCAAACCCTTAGCTGTTGAGCCTGGTCCTGGCTCAGTGCTCAGCCTTTGTGCAGCTTACCGAGGCTGTTGAATCGTTTCAGGCACAGACCCAGGGAGATGCAGGCACTCAGCAGGGGCAGAGAGCGTGTCAGCACTGCCCAGCACAGCACACGCCTGCTCCAGGTGACCAGACAGGGACAGAGCCCCGTGTGCAAGGAATGCCTTGCAAGGAAAACAGAACTCACTTAAGCAGTTCAACTATATCGAGGTCACCAGCACAGTGCACACAGCTTGATCGAAATTGTCCTTGCTGTTTATCTGTATTCTCTAAACTTTGCTGTGGAGAATGGCTTTGCTTTCAAAATTTACTTAGCTTTTTCTTACAAGATGCATCCAAAGGAACCACAACACTGACTCATATAGATAAGACACTATCCTAAATGACCTTAAAATCGTTTTAGGACTTCTGCATGGAAACTTCTGAAGGGCTGGAAGGTGGTCAGATACAAAATGACCAAGTAAACTCTGAACATTTAATTTATACTTCTCTGCTTTTGTTTTACCATTGACTACCAGTGTTACAAGACTTTGCTTCTAGCAAGCACACTGCACATCAATTTAATTTGTGTACTCGATACATGGCCTCTGCACTATACCTCTGCAACATTTTCTTATGGCATTAATGACATAATTATTGCATTCAGATGGGCTGCATTACTTTGAATGAAGATAACCCATGGAGATCCACTTTGCTGCTCTGTTCTACTTTCTGTGTCCTTCTACATTGTGCATTTTCAAATACATGACAGAAGCTACAGGAATTCCGGGATTTGCATAAAACTAACAAGCCCTCAATTCTTCTCCTGGCATTCATAATTTTACCATGGTGGTTTTGAACTAGTGCCAGACCACATCTAACCACGGCGGCATTTCTGCCAGCGTCCTGCAAAGGCAGGGTGCATCATAGCAGGCTTTCCCTTCTGCCTCTGTTCTGGCAGCCAAAGGGCAGACAAGTGACAGAACTCAGGCACAAAAACCACACACCTTGTACTTCCTCACAGCCTCCCTTGTGGAAGCCTCTTGCAATATCTTAAGTGAATCTTTCCCTATAAGACTCCTTCAGTACCATGAGGCATATGTAGGACTGTGGCTGGGTCACTGCTGCTAACACCACATTCACACAATAAGAGAACAGTGTCTTATTTATCCATCCAAATTTAGATTTTAAAAAATACAAATTCCTGAACAAACACTAGGTAGAATTTATCTTCCTCTACAGTCAATGGAGAGAAATGGGTGATTCATGTGACCTATTTTATTTGTCTCTATGAAGTTGAAATGAATCATCTTCTAAAAGTACCTATTAGGACATGATTTGTCTCATCTTAATATAGACATTTAAAATAGGTCAGATGAACAGGTTATTCCCTTTCCTTGGCTATAAGGGGAGACCAGGTGACCAGTTCAAGTGAAGATATTGTAGATAGCTAAAGCTGGGTGAGATGCATTCCACTTTGTGCACATGGAGCAAGATTTTGAGGTTCTTCTTCCCCCTGGTCTTGAAGGGAGAGGTGACTTTTCTTTTTTTAAACACAAAAAGAATGTTCCTGCATGCTAAGCACCGTAAAACATTGAGGAGATCAGAGGGAACAAAATGCCACTACACTGGGCAAGGCTCAGGTGGGATGTACAGAGATCACAGCTCTGTCACCTTACAAAAGACAGTCAATGTGTACGTTACTGTGTGTTAAACCCATGCTTGATGTAGTTGTGGGTCTGTGGAATGTTTCAAGGAGTGTTTTCTGTTCCTGCAAGGAGTTAGAATGTCATCACAGGAAGTTTCTTCCTGCTCTGCTCTTAGGTTTTGCTCTAATCAGCTCTCTTGTGCAGAAAGATACTGTCCAGAAAGATACTGTGACCAGATGAGCCATTCCCATCACCTCAAGCAGACAAACACATGCAAGAACACCTGTGAAATCTCTGCTCCTCTGGTACTCCTAACAGTAGGAGTACCATAGCTTACACAGGATCAAGGAAGGTTTGGGCAAACCAACATGAGGGAATTCCAGTGACAGTTTCTCAATACAGAGAAGTCATTTCAGACTCAAGAATTCCCTGAATAACAAGTTGTGAGAGACTGAGAGATGATTGAGTGGAAGTATCATGATATGTTAACCCTATTATATTCTTCCCCAGGCATCTGCTTTTGGTCACTGTTAGAGACCAGTGCCCTGTTCAGCAATTCTTAATCTACCTACCACAAAAAAATAAAGTGAATCATGAATGTTTCAGACCAATTGAAGAAGTTCAATTAGTATACTCCCCATGGAAGAGAGGAAGAAAATTCTTGCACCGAGTTCAGCTAAGCCACTGATCTGGTCTGGAGGCTCCATACTGATTTCAAGAGACCCATGAAGTATTATTCAGTCTCTTCATGTCTGAGTAGCTGTACAATAATATCCACATTATTAAAATAAAATCTTGTTTCATAAGACAGTTTCCTCATATGTTCTGAGTATTTCCTACTGAGAGTGGGAAGGCATTAATAAAACTGGATTTAAAATTCTACAAATCAGCATAAATCTCTATGGAAAAAGAATATACTTCAGCTCTTCCCTGCTGTTGGATTATTGTTGAATACCCTATGGTTCTCCACAAATTCTTTTCTGTAGCACAAACCAATGAGACGGATAATAGAACTTTTGTTTATAAATTCTATATTCTCTTTACTATAACGTCTAATATTTTAATGGCTCATCTTTCACACAATGGAATCATACTCAGAATTATGGCACCCTGGCAAATAGCTATGGAGTTTAAATGTATCAGTCTTAAATCAGGCCAAACAGGACTAACAAACTAAAGCTGACATAACCTCCCCCTGGTCACGAAGGAAGAGGTTTAACAGTATTCGGCTGCTGTACTGGTTCCTTGGGTACAGCACTGGTGCCACCTCCAGCTGATCACAAGGCTGTGAGCCCAGCGGTTCAGCCAGGGTTCAGCCCACCTGCCTGTGCCTTCATCCTTCTGTCAGCAAGGATTGATAACAAGTCAGCAAGATAACAAGTCTACTGTGTTAGACTGTGTCAGAAGTTTTACTAAAGTCAGGATGACCAACATCCTCTGCAACATCCATTTTTCTTATAGGAGGCTGCCAGGTTTGCCAGGGATTATTCCCCCCTCCATAATCAACTCTGGGCACCCACAGTCACCTTCTCTCCTAAGCATGCTTGGAAATGGGTTCCAGGACATTTGTTCCACTGCCTTCCCTGGGATCAAGGTGACGCTGTCTGGGCTGTGACTCTCATAATCTCCTTTTTGTCCTCCTTGAAGATATGTGTCACATTTGCTTTATTTCTGTCCTCAGAAGCCTTTCACAGTAGTGGTGACCTTTCAGTGATAGCAGGGGGTGGCCTCACAGATATCAGCCAACTCCCCCTGCGTGCATCCCCTCAGCTCCCAAGGACTTGTGTACATCCAGCTCCTTTAAACACCCCCTAACCTGACGTGTTTTCACTGAGGTGGGTCCTCATTGCTTCAGACTTTCTCACTGGGCTCAAGAACCTGGGATTGCTAGAGGCTGGTTCTACCAGGAGAGAAGGAGCTGAGGAGTTCAGTGAGCACCTTGGCCTTCTCTGTGTCCTCTGTCACCGAGCCCACTGCCTCATTCAGCAGCAGACCCACATTTAACTGCTGATAGACCTGCAGAAGCCCTTTTGTTGCCCTTCCCATGCCTTGCCTAATTAGACACCAGCTGGGCTCTGACTTTTCCAGCCCCAACCCCACATTTGCATGGGTTGCTGGAGTCCACAGTGTGGAACACGCCAGAAGTTTGTGTCCTGAGCCAATCACAAATTCAGTGCACCAACCTCAGAAATAAACCATCTTTTGTGTACAAACTGGCAGGAGACTGTGCAAGGACCACAAACTGCCCCAGCCATCCGTAATTTTCACTTTAGCAATTAAAAGAATCCAGATGTATTTCTCTGCACTCATTTAAAGAAAATTAGACAAAAGTAAATATTACAAGCAAATGTAAGAGTTTCAAACTGCTACAGTGGTCCAAGCTGGGATCAGAGCTGTGCAGAAAGTAGGTTTTCTGCTATGTAGGAAATTCCATGTTTCATTCTAAATGAGGAAAAACCTCTTTATTTATTTTCATAATTTTTTAATGTTCTCTTTGGGTTTGAACTGATGGTTCTGATTTTTAGACTTTTCTTATTACAAAAGAGTTTGTCTTCTTAATTTTAAACAATGGGCTAAAAAGCTACTTTACAAGGTCAAAATGTTCTATTCCAAAAATATAAAGAACTTCTGTTTCAAGTCTATTCAAATTTTCTGCTCCAGTATTTTAATACGTAGAACATTGTCAAAAGTGAAACATTTATATGGATTGCCATTTTGCAATGAAGAGCAGTTCCATAATAAATTTTCTGTTCAGTTCCAATTTGAAATGTGAGAGAATACAGAGGTTACGTTTACAAGTTGTTTTGTGTCTTCAATGGTATTACTTACCCCTTTCATCTCCTAAGGGCAAGGATGACTCAGAAAAACATGATCAAAAATTCAGGTCCTAGGTAAAACAAATATAGTAATTATATTTATTATTTTATCTTATTTTAAAGATTTAAGATATCATCTGAAAAAAAAATAGTTTCCAATTCTGGTTAATCTGATTCTTTATCCACCTAGGTTCATCTTCCCAGAGATTTTAGTGAGGAAGGCACACTTTCATTTCAGAAGCAATCCACTGTCTCTATTTCAGTTCTGCTATAAAGGAAGAACATGTATTTCTGTCAGTTTCCTTTACAGCCATACTGCAGGGTGCCTCTGATTATGCTAAACATTTGGGCCAGTTAAAGCCAGTTAGCTTTGTTTAATGTGTTTTTACACTGCAGATTGTTGCATTTCCTTTGTTAGGGCACCAGGTCTTTTTCACCACATGGGATGCAAAAATTAATAATACTTTGTTTTGCTAATACTGAGTTAACAGTCACAACATTCAGTATCCAGCCTGACCCTTAACAAGAACCTTGGGCCCATCAGATATTCCAAATAGTACAGACATAATCCTATTAAAAAGATAAAATAATATAAGAGAAAACAAAGCAAAAGGAATCTTAAGTATGTATATTCCTCTTTGAGCTTCACAACTGAGCAGTCCCTCTGAAGCCATCACATTTCATTACAGTGGAGCTTTCTGGTCCAACCCTGTGCATAGAAAAAGCAGCTGCATATCCTTGAGTCCTTTCCAGCCTGCATTCGGCACAGATTTTGAGTATAGGATGAGCATCTGACCTTTAAAAAAATCTTAAATTCAGAATATATAAAACAGGCTGCTTAGCCATTCTTCTTATTTCTAAAGGAGATTAAATGCAGTTGAAGAAACTACACTGCATTCAGAAACTGGACCCTTTGGAAGAAAGGGTGACATTTTCTCAAAAAGAAAAAGTCCACAGACTAGGACTTTTCAACTGTTTCAGTATAAAAGAGCCAAATATAAAGAGCAGGAAACCATTCTGTACTTTCAGAATAATGTGAAAAAGACAACCCAAGAGAGCTTTAATACCTGAAATGCTCTTAAATCCTAAAGAAAGACTTTTTGTAATACTATATCAAAAGGGGAAAGGGAAATAGCCCAACACAGTGCTTTCCTTTTTTCAGCATGATATGGATGTGGAAAGTATGTTAATTCCCGTATTCTCAAAGGAAAACAAATAGCATAAACAGACAGACAGGAGAGGAAGAGAGCAGGATGTTTAAAATAATAGAGAAACCCACCACTCATTTAAGCTGTTAGCTCTGGGAAGGCTCAGGCTGTGTGTCCAATCACAGGACCTACCGTTTATGTCAAGGCTTGTTTCAGATGCATTCTGCACCAACTCCACCAAACGCAAACACAATTAGAGCATTCAGCATCAGACAGTAGGAGATCCCCTTTGATGTTGGGATAAAATGAGGATATGCATGGTTTTGTCCAAAATGACAACCATCCCAGGTTTACTAATGGGTATCTAATAGAAAAAGAGAACTTTATGATGCTCATTAATTACCAAACTGTCATGTGCTTCTGGCAGAAAGAAAGTAATCCTCTTCTCCAGATTAGACAGCCACCACAAAGGACTTCAAAGAACTTTCAGTCCCCTCCCCTGAGAGCTGCCTTGCATAAACCTCACAGCACTAACCGTGCAAATTAAAAGAAGGGAGCAGTTGACAAACCCTTCCTGAAACATGTGCAGTCTATTGCTGTTGGCAGTTCAGACACGAGCCCTTATTCTGCTGGCAGATGTGCACATTCTCTGTACAGAAAACGTGCTCTAAAATTCACACAAAACTTTACAAATTACCAGTAAACAATGCTTTTCATTCCTGCTTTCAAACCTGGAGATATTTGTGCTGAAGATCCTTTGGCGACAATAAAAGTTATTTTTTAAGAACCTGAAAATGTAGAAGAAATACAGCTGAAAGTCTAGTTCTCAGAAATTTTCCTCTGATGCTGTTCTTAATAAGGACCAGCTAAAGTATGCCTTTTTCTGGCAATTTGCCACAATGGGTATAAAGGGCTACAGAAACCATCCAATATGAGAATGGATGTGTGAGGGAGCATGAAGCACTTACAGTGATTCTCCTAGGTTAAATGGTCAGACATTTATGGAGCTGGAGATTTTGCCTTCAACACAAATTCCTTCCCTTGCTCTTACATTTCTATAAACTCTTTATATGTAACTTTTTTTTTTTCCCAGAGACTGAACTACAGACTTCAAAGTAGGCAGTACATTTCACATATTTATGATTGTCACCCAAATGCATGCATTTACGGTTGTTTTCACAAAGGTCTGAAACAGTGATGAAGTCAGAATTCTCTCTGGAGGAGCGAGGGGACAGGTACTTGTGGTGTTTGGATGATACGTGAACTCCAGATGACAGGATTGTGTTCCCCAACATATTTGCCTTTTGTTTTCTTTAGTTACTCACGTAGATTCAAATCACTTTACTGACAAGGTGAAAGACAATGAGCCCCATAATGATTTAGAATCTGAATATCCTTATTCAAAGCATCCCAAGCAGCATTTGGTTAAAGCTCTGTGCCTTGGTCTTACTGGTCAAATATTTAAAAGGTGCCCCACAAATTTTATTTTAAAAAAATAATTTAAAATTTTATTTAAATAAGGTCTTTCTCCAACTAATTTGACAGACATTTTATAACAATGATTGTCAAAAGCATACTGCTGTCCAAAATAGGACTGGCTTTATGTTTAATTAGAACATAAGTGTGATGGGGAAGTAGCGCTGAGTAAGAAATAGTACTGAAATAAATAATCAAATTTATTTTAGTACTATTTAGACCATCAGAAACTGTTCCTTTTTTCATACCACTTTTCAAACAGCACTTCTTTGGTACAACCTGGTGAACCTGTTTCAAACCCTAAACACTTTGAAAGATTCTCTTCTTCTCAAGTAATGTGTGTGCTACTTCTCAGTTTGATTTTTAAATAGTGACAACATACCCAGGAGAAAATAGATTTAATTTTCCTTTTTTTTTTTTAATGAGTGATTGAAAGCCTTGAAAAGTCTAGGGTTGTATCAGACATATCATGTGTGCTGAACACATGACCAACCTTGGTCAGAGCTACATATGTAAAATACTAAATGAGACTGACTAAAATATATTATTCAACCTTTTTAGTGAAAAAAAATATCATCTTTTGGAGAGTAAACCCTGCAAACATTTCAACCTAAATAAGATTTTCATAGCAGAGAAATGTCAAGAACTTTGAAAATATGAGCACAAAACTGGAGAAAATGGAGTTTTATCTGAGAATTCTTTCTCTTTTCACATTCCATTGATTGTATTTGAGAATCAAAAGTACATTTCCTGATTGTCTCTACAGTGAAACCCTCCATTGTCGCCTTTACTCACTAAACATGCTCCTTTCTAGAGTATTCTTTTTCTATATAAATAACTGCTAAGGGTTCCAACATTTCTGGATTACCATGGGCAGAACCTTGGCTTTCCTATCAGCTCTCCAAAAAGAGAGAGCTTTTATAATGGACCCAGTTATGCATGACAAAATAAAAATTTCATATTTGAATGTGAGACAGTCTATGTTTAGTCAGATGCAGAGAAGCTGCCTGATAGGTGCCTATCATTCCCAGCTGTAGACCATGGGAATGAGCAAGTGCCCTGCTCTGGGGGAAAGACAAGCACTGCTCACACTGTGAATCAAATGAAATATGATTACAAGCACTAAAATAGTACCATTGTATTGTGCTCTTGCTGCCACTACTTCTATCTGTTGTTTTCCCTGGTGTGAAATCATCAAAAAATTTTAAAATTATTAATAAAAGAAAACCATGTTTTTGATTAGTTTGCAAGTTAGCTAAAGATAACCAGAGTTGTAGGCTGAATAGCCACAGGATTTTCTTTTCTACCCCTTTTTAGAGGTTAGCCACTACAGCTGAAAATCCAATGCTCATCCTCACTTCGTACTTGCAATTCACCTGATGCAAAAAAAAAAAAAAACCAGGACATAATCTTTGACTCAACATCCTCTGTTAAGAACATCCTCCTCCACTCTCTTCCCCAAAGATGGCCAAGAACTGTAGTTTCTTCAGCACAAATTCAAAACACAGCCATTTACCAGCCTCTCTGGAGAAAATTACCTCTAGCCCAGATGAAACCAGCAGAGAAAGAAAGAGTCAGGGGTCAGGCACTCCCAGTGTCACAGGCATTCATTTCTGAGACAAGTTCTCTCCCGGTAGGTGAACAAAAGTGATGCATTCATACTCCTTCCACCTCCAGGCATTTGTCTATGATTTTTGTCCCAAGAAGACCAAAATCACAGTTAATTCCTGAATGACTGTATCTCTGGGGACACACCAGCTTCCGGGGTATGCCCACAAAAATGTGACTCTATTTGTTGTCAGTTTTGTCTAGTGAGCTTCAATGCAGAACTCTTGTTCCAAAATTCTCTGGTTGGCATCAGACACACAAGTCATTCTCCTGACTATAAGATAATTTCCATTAGTTTTCATTTGGTTAAGTGACAGTTGAAAGAAAAGAAGTCCTGGGAAAATTTTAGAATCGGATGTTCCTTGCAGGCAGAAGTTGAATTGGTTTCAATCAAAAATGCAATCACAGAGCAGTTTGTACTGAATTTTTGAGCTGCATTTTCAAACACGGGAAAGAAGCAGTGAAAGAACAGATGAAGGCAGCAAAAAGAAACCCAAGGCAAATAGCCAACATGATCTGAGAAGAGATAAGAAAAGAGTTTTAGGGGATGGAAAAAGGCCTGGGTCTGTGAGTGCTGTTATTGGTCCCAGCTATGCTCAGGGAAATAGGGTTCAGTACATATTCTTTGTGACTGAACAGATTTGTCCCAGAGAAGCAATTCACTCCACAGTCAACTTCTCCTCCTAACAGAACAAGGTAAAGTTGGCGAGCCCCTTAGGTCAAAAAGAGATTAGTGATGTTAGCCATGAGATCTGAAGTAGAAGCACAAAAATTTCAAATTGCTGTTCCTGCTCAGTCAAAGTGCAAGCTCTGGCATTTTTTCAACTCAATGTCAAACTCAAATGAATGGCTCACAAGACACTCAGAAAGGCCAGGGGGGCTTTAGCAGTCACCTAGTCTGATTTAGCATCAGTGATGTTCCAAAATATTTTTCCCTCCAAAAAATGGAATCATTCCAATTCAGGACCAGCCCTTGATGCGTTGGAAGCAGCCAGCATGGGCCATAACTGGCCACAGCATCACTAAGATGTGCAGGTCAGGAGGGAGGAAAAAGACCCCACTTGAACTGGCAAAGGACACGAGGAAATTTGTATTTTTGGCATATTCAAGTACTTGTAAGGTGTTCCAGGATAAACAGGCAAGGAACCAGTTTATACACACTTAGATGCATCTGGACTTGCAGATCAAGATCAGGGGAGAAAAGAAGCAACAGTCATTCCAGGAGGCTGTGGGATTGCTGATAGAACTTGACCCTTTCCCTTTTCTTCTCAGCAGTGAACTTCACAGGAAGGCAACTGGAGCTGGAAAAGATGCCAGCTGATTGCTGTGAGCAGAGACAGCACAACTGGGAGCCTGATCCTGGGAAAGCAAAAATCTGAGGTATTTTGAGATGTTCCTGTGGAATTTCTACAGCAATCAATTCAGCTCGTAGAAAAAGAGTAAATGGGAACAACTGAAACATTAAATGAAGTCATTAAACCTGCTGGCATGAAAAACTTTCCCCTAAAAAGAACTGGTTAAGTCTCCAGGTGATCACAGATACACAGAAGTTTTAAGAGTGTAGGAAACTGATTTGTGAACTTGCCAGAAGGCGAAAACTTCAGCACAGGTTGGATGAGAAGGAGGAACCCTAACAGTGGTCAGCAAACAGTGATTTGGCACTTTTAGGAGTTCATTCATTCCTTCCATACATGCAAGATATACAAATGCACACACAAAGACTGCTCCTTTTCTAATCTGCCCACGAGTTTTCACAGAGTGAGCCCAGAGTCCAATGATGGAGGCTGAGCCTGAAACAGAACCACGAGTGGTGCTTTGGATCAGATAATGCTCCTGTTCCATAGTACTGTACCTCCTGGCAAGAGATTTTAGTTCAGTGGGACATTTCTACTTGAATTTTCAGGGGAACAAATTTATGATCTGGGGAAACCATGTATTGCTGCCACAGCTTTATAGATTTAACACGAACAGGCTCACATATTGGGATGGCAATAATGCTTTGTCCATTATTACTGTACTGAAAAATTAGCAAATGCTGTCCCAACCAGCACAACTACCAGGTAAAGACATCCAAACCAAACTACGTAAGACAAAAACCAGATGGCTCCCTGTGCCTCTGTTAACTCCTGTTAATATGCCTGAAAGAACTGTGTCATCAAAAGCATGAGTACACCCAGAATTTATACAACTGACAAAGTTCCCACTTCATTGACTGGAACAATGGATTTGTTCTTTCAATAATAGCCTGCAGGGTGCTGAAATACTTACCTGAGAGGGATGCTGTACTGGAACAGAATGTCACAGTGAAATCATCTGGTAAATGAAGCACTCCACTCCAGCATGCAGTTCTTCAGATAATCACGCTTAATGCTTTTTCCATCACAGAAGAAAATCTCTGTATTTCAAATTGAAATAAAGATGTGGGATATGGAACAGTGTACAAGTTACTACTGGGCCTTTTGAGACAGAAGTATTCTGGCTGAATCTGTTGCTGTTATGAGTCTCTAAGCTGCAAGCTGACAAATATCCAGGTTGTTTCTTAGTTTAGACAGCCCTGGTCATGAGCTTTTCTAAATAACCAACAATTAATATTTCATGCAATCTAGTTTTCTGAGGCTGTTTGTTCATTCTATTATGTTATTACTAAACAAAGACAGACCTGCAGCAAATATAAGGTAAGGTGCCCTTTCACAAAGGAGAGCAGATATCAATTCTGAACCTCTACAAAGAAATGTAGAGTGGAAATGCACCTGGTCTGCTTGTCCCATATCTAGAACAAACATTGCTAGGACACTTGAACAGTTTTGTATCTTTAAGAGAAGCATACACACAGCTCAGACATAAAAAAGTTGCTAGAAAATGGGGCCTCTATCAAGGGGCTAACACCTCACAAAATCATCTTAACAGTCAAGTAACCTCCATTTCCTTCTTATTTTCAAAGCCTTCCCAAAAGTTGTAGCCATATGAAGTGACAACAGTGATTCAGAGATACAATTCTTTAGGTCCTGTTTTCACCATAGGAGAAAAAAACCCACATGCTAAGCCTAATTAAAGCCTAACACACCCCTTTAAAACAGCCCACACTACCATGCAACGTTCATTTTCCTGCCACAATGCCATCTTGCTCTGAATGAATTTAGTGTAGTCCTTAAAAGCATCTATGAACCTTAAAGAATAGCTTATAATTATTCCATATAGCTTCAGCTAACAAAATATAGAGCGTGAGCTCATCTTTCCATAGAGCATGATGGAAAGCAAGGGAAAACCAGTTAAGAGGTAAACGGTAAAAACCCGTCACTTGTACTAATGAACTGTGCTGTAAGATAATCTCAGTTGGCTGTGCCACAGTCTTACTCAAAACAGGTCTAAACAAATTCTGAAGTTATGTGGAAGGGACTGTTGGAGTTGCCTAAGCTAGTTAAGAGCCTAGAATGTGTTAGGGTGAAGGTTCTGTACTGGATTCAGGTAAGTCATGGGATTGCTTGGGATGAAGCAATGAACAGATTCACAGCAGCAATGCTGATTGGAATCCAGGTCTTTATTGTGAGGGTCACGTGTTAAAGTAGGGCTATTGAATGAATGGAAAATATTAGCTCATGATCAGATAGCAGATGCTTTCATAAGAGAGAGACATCTATGGTTTACATGACTCCTCCCGTAGGTCACTAGATGGGTGATTGGAAATAAGTTAGTCATGCTTACCTCGAGTGTTAACCACATAAATGCTTTCATAAAATCACAAATTACCCATTTATCATTGCTGGACACTTACCAAGCTTGAAAGCAAGTATGCAAAATGCTGATACCCACAAAGCACTCCAGATCAGTCTCTGGTGTACCCAGCCAATGAGAGCCCGTAACTGTGGGGCATAATAACTGATCTTGAGAGGATGATCAGAGCAAATGAACTTATTGCCAGATTATATTTGATGATATAAAGTTAACAGATTGAGAAAATAGCTCTATTTACTCCGAAGGCTCTTCTGAGGGTGTTTGTATCTTGAAAATAATCCCAATGTTAATGCAGAATTGTGAGTGCATTTGCTATTTAAAAAAATAATCAGTATAATAGCTGTTAAGAAGATTTATCTGATGATCCTGTTGAGGGTCAAAACAGCTTATCTGTTCTTAGAACTGTAAAGATAATATTAAGCATGCAAAGGAGCAGCTATGGATCTAGACAAAGCTGCTCAGTAAATCAAAAGGCTCCCCTGCTATGTTACACAGCACACAAACAGCTTTAGCTCCAGCTCTGCACACACTGACAGCTACTTACATGAATTTTAACACTAGGACACAACATTAGGATGATATTTTCAGAGCAGTGTTTTTTTTCTACTCCGATGTCCCCCACTCTCTGGCAGCCTTCTCTGAGTGACTAACTTCTACACTTGAAAGAGGCCGAGAAGGCAGAAGTGCTGGTACACTCTGGCAACGAGCACTGAAAAATGGAGTTTGCACCTTGGGCTGTGGATGAGCTCAGGACTTCCCTGGTACAGAAAGGTCCATGCCATGGTGAGTGTGCACAGCACGCATAAAGCCTAAAGCCATCCGTAGAACAAAACTCCAATTTAACGTTCCTCTTGAAATCCCAAGATGAATATCACAAATTAATGGTTAGATATGGAGAACATACACTCCAAATCAGAAGTTCTCCTCATGCCTCTAAAGCTGGAATATCAAATTTCAGCTTTCTGAATGTGAGCTGATAACCAGGTTAAGGAATGACTCAACCAGCAGTTCAACAACTGCTCAGCTTCTGACCAGCTTCCCTTTTTCTACTCTAGGGTAAACACAGTTGACAAGGCCAAATATGTAGAACACAGACACACAAAAATCCAAACAACAAATCAAAACAAAACTAGTGGCTCCATACCCACAGGGGAGAGCCCAGACTGTTCTCTTGCAACTGCTGTTGGTTATGAGAGAAATTCCTGTGAAGGCAAATTTCTGTGAGAGGGAAGTGCTGCGCACCATGGGCAGGGAGCTCTGCCAGGCTGGGCAGGGAGGGTGGGCATTACTGGGGTCACTGCTTCTCCTGCAGGAAATGAGGGACAAAGGGATCAATTAGTCCTTGGAATGAGAATTTAATCAGCCAGAAATCAGCAAGGGGGGACAGGACAGATGTAGAAAGTTAAGACTGATGGTGTCGTTATGGTGATTTAAGTACAGATTGCAATATCTAAGACTTTCAAAAAAAAAGTTTATGAACTAAAGTACTGCAAATAGATTTCTGTATTTCATGAACTACAATAAGGTGATGAGCCAGGTAAAAGAAAAAACAATTCTAATATTCAGGCTGTACTGAATTTAAACATTCAAGCAAACACCTGTATAATAATCCTAGATTATACATGCTTGAATAAAGACAATTGAAAAAAAATTAAATTTGAGAGTAAAATATTTCAGGGGTAATCAATATTAAGAGAATAATTTGGGTTCTGGAAACCATAGTGCAGCTTTGAGGCTAAAAACAAACAAAAAATACTCTTTACTTGATGGGGGTTTTCCCCATGGAGAAACACGTTTTGATGTCTGCATTTTTGCAGAACCTTGAGCAGCTATGGGGTTGTCTCTCAGCAAAGGAGAGTTCATCCAGCTGTCTAATGAGGTGAAGGAGGATTGGCAGGCAGGACAGGATCCTCAGTTTGGTAGTCAAGGAAGAGAAGGCATAGTGAATGGAAAAGGAATTTAGTTTCAATGTTTATGAAGACACAAAGCAAAGAAACTAAAGAAAAGGTCTAAATCTCTTTCTGGTAGGCTTACTGAAGTCTTATTTTTGCATGTATATGTAGTTAGATATCACTTGATTTATACAGTGTCATAAACTGTTATTACTCATAAGTTACTGCAGGGCAGAGAGACGTCTCTTCAGCCGGGGGATCCCCAGCTGCGTGGGTCAAAGGACACAGGGTCTGGATTGATGATCCTTAGTCCTGTGCAAAGAGGAAAACCAGGAGATGTAATTACCATCTCAATTACAAAGACTGGATCTAACCCCAGAGACGAATAAAGCAGAGCACAGAAGCTGAAGTTGGAAAACTCCCTAGATTTTTTTTTTCACTGACCCTAACAACTTCTTTAAAGAAGGAATTTCATCAACTTCTGCAAGACACTGAAGAGACAGAAGGGGATAGTTCCTGCAATAGCAGTCATTTGGACATACAGCCAATGTCCTTGCTATCTGATAATCACAGACTTATTTATTAATCTTGATTGGAAGGAACCCTTGAGGTCATCTAGTCCAAACTTCTGTAACTTTTATATCTGTTCAGAATTTCCTTTGGTGCAGCCTGTGATCACTGTTTCTCAGCCTTTCACTGTGCATCTCCAGGAAGAGTCTCATGAGTATTTAGGGTCTGCAACACTTTGTCAAGCTAATGATTCAGTGTCGTGTTTCTAAGAACTGCAAGCTGCTAAGGAAAGAACAAGGCATGCACAGATTAACTCCATCATCCTTCCTGATTCTAACAAGTGGAAATTTAGGAACGCCGAGTCTGCAAGCCAGCAGTGGTTCTTAATTAGGTATAGATTTAATCCTTTCTGGAATCTATTTGGTTTCCACAAAATTCCGTGTTGGAAACTGCTGCAGTTGACTTATAAATTATGAAAAAGTGCTTTCTTCACTTGAAGTGAAGCAAATCGAGCTCTCCCAGTTTTAGCAATATTTTATTGGCAGCAAGTGAGACTAAGATGTACGGCTTCTCTCAATGATTTATGCAATTTCAGTGGCAATGGATCTCAAGGATGTTTTCAAACTTTAGAGTTCAGGGAAACTGTTGAGATAGCAAATGTTGAGATAGCAAATGTTAACACCCTCTGAGAATTTCTCTGCATAATGAAGTTTACCATCAGGACTATCACAATGAAGTTTTTCCACTAGACTTCTAGTACTGTAATTTCTCATCTGAAGACACTCCAAAATAGGCCAGCTCACCCAGGATTTGCAGCAATATAGATATCATAATATGTTTTAGATTGACTGGTAAATCTATATATGTACATAAAGATTGACTGCAACAATGTAAAGAAAAAAATTTGGAAATAAGAGATTTATTTTTCCCCGAAAAGACAAGCTCTTTCCCACTTTTAAGATCAAAGGCAAATTGCAAAATTATTATCAAGAAAAACATAGCTGTGTCAGTCCAAACCACTAATCACTATAAAATCCTCTATGGTTTCTGCTATATTAATGTTGAAAGCCCTGCTGGTCAGAACACTGAACCTGGAAATTGAAAAACTCTCCTCTTAAAATGATGCTTTTATTTATGCTGACTTTATTGCTGTGGTTGCCCTCCCTCCAGTCTGATGCCACCATCTGTCCTTTGCTTTCCAAGAGTTCAAGTGTAGTTATAATGGCAAGTGAAAGAATAATAACTAGACCTTAGTTGAAATACCAGGTGTATTATGAGCTTAGTATGTTCCAGAAAAAAAGAGTATACTGACTGTTCATGCTGGTGCTGAACTATCTCTTAGCAGCTTTTTCAATTTCTCCTTCTGTAGATTTTCCAATAAATGCCTTTAAAACTCACTACTGTGATCCCTACACTCCACTTTTGTTTCAGTGTTGAGTCATTCTATTTAACTCCCTTTGTAGCAGCAAACTGCCCTTTGTATAAACTGAACCTAGTTAAGAATTCCCTTTTGCTGGGAATCCGACTGGAATTCTTGGCAGTACACAATGTCATACACCATAGCTAGGTGTTTGCTCCAGTATTTCACTCAAAAGCTCTGGGCTTTGTTCTGATTTACACACTTCAGATAAGATCAGAATCAGGCCAACAGTTTCTGCCAAAAGAGCATACAAACTGAAAGGCAGAGAAGATAAAACAGACTCACTCCAAGAGATTCAGAGAATGAAAGTAGCATAAAGCTTTTTAACTTTTTCTGTTTTGGCTGGAAGTGATGCCAGCCTGTGTGGATCATCCACAGGCCCTGTGAAAGCAGAGAGATCTACAGAGGTATTAGAGAGGAAAGTAGAAAGAAAAAGGAACTGGGGAAAAAATAGAATTAAAACTTTAATATGTCACAGTGCTTCAAAGAAGGTTGCTTTGTTCGTACTGCATGGTGCAATCACACTCAGATTTTTAGAGACCTCAGGATTACCCTCTTTGTAAAGACGCCTTAGGAGTGTGGAGAACAGTTAGTTACTGTTGCATCTGTCCTTCTGACATACATCTTCCCCTTGCTAATTGACCATTAAGGAACAAAAGCAAGAAGCATTCCTAGCTGGCAGTGCACTCTGGTTCCAAACACAGCTGCAAGGTGACTGGAGGCAGCTCCCCTCCCAGCTTGTTCTTGAAGGGACAGGGAACAAGGATCTGCAGACAGCACATTGGGCTCTTGCCCTGGTGCATCCTGAACTCAGCAGCTCCCATCGTAGAGAATGCCTCCCCTGCCCCATAGAGCTCTGTTTTGCTTTTACCCTTCACGTGTTCTGTCACAGCATATGGCCAAAAAGGCAGATTTGTTGGCCTTTTTTATCAGGGCTTGGCCCACCACCAGTTCATAGTGAAAACCTCATGCCCATGTCAAGAATCCTTCTCAGCCCAAACTCTGTACTTCTGAGAGGCACAAGAAAACCAAACATCTGTGCACATTACACAGCAACAGTAAATCAGTTCTAAGATCATAAGCTTTATCTGATATTAAAAGAGAGGAAAATAAAAGGCAGGACTTGGAGCAGCAAACACCTTACAGGTGCTAAAATGTGCCTGGTATTTTAACACGGACCCAAGGTATTGTTCATAAGTCTGGATGAAGCAGACAAAAGCAAGCCATGCATGCTACAAAACAGTCTGCCAAGAGATAGCACAAGCCAACTCTTCCCAAATATGTGAACGCTTTAAGTCAAAAGTGCAGCTGGGCTAGCAGTCATTGGGAAAGCAAGCATGAGTCACAGGGTTCAGTAGGCTTTAGCAACTCTTCGTGTCACAGTGCAGACATAATCTCACAATCTCACTCTGCAGTTCCTGGACAGCTGGAGAAAGACTTTGGAGAGAGACATGTTGTGTGTTCTTTCAAAAATCCGGGGCCTTACTCCTTTGACACATCCTTTGACCTGGTTCCCAGGGTCAGAGCTGCCGCAAACGTGCTGTGTCTGCCCTGCAGGACAAGGGAACTGCACTGAGACCAGGACACGTCCCAGGGTGCACATGCCAGGGTGCACTCCTGCTCCAAATGAAGACACAACAGAGGCCCAGCAGCCTATGGAACTGCAGAGCCTGACTGGGGTGCTCAGACCACCAGGACTGAGGGGTGCACGTCAGAATTCTCATGCTCCACAGCGTGGCACAGATCTCGCAAAATAAATTATAAATTGCATATTATTTAGGTTCGCGCGCTGTTACTTCTTACTATGACTCAAAATTGTGTTTTACTTCTTTGCTTTCACCAAAAAATGAAAGTTCTTTGTGTCTCAAAATAAGTAGATTTACTCCATGGGAGACTGATGGAGAATGTATAGACATTACTTTTTCCTATACCCCCAGCTGGCTTATTTCTCCAGATGCAAAATACATATTGTTTTCAAAGCAACAGGTATTGGATGACATAAAGCATGCCAAGTTTCATGAAGCATGTTTAAAAAATAAGATTTGGATTATACTAATACAGTAAAAGTTGCTCATTAAAGCTAGTATTTGTTTATTTTTGGTAATTATGTTAATCCTGAAGTATTTTTGTGGTATTCATTGAAACTGATTTCAATACAATGTTTACTAAACTATAGTACATCTTTCTGTATGAATCTCTTGCTTGGTTAGTTTTTCTAATTTTCACAAAAAGGACTAAAACTTCATAGAGTCTCATTGGTAATCTTAAAGCAGCTCGGAATGACAGAAGTCATTGATCAGTCACCGTACAGTGGAATAAGCCACTGTCATCTCACATTGCTCATATGTGAATAATTTGTAAGTTTAGCTTACAAAGTTTTTAAGTTCAACTCCAGATAAATTTAACTGCTTTTTAGACAAGGTATTGGGTTTGTTTTGGTTTGGTTTTCAAACATGAGCAATGCTCCGCTGCCAGAAAACAGGCCTCTGGGTATTTGGCCTTTAGTGTGTCCTCCATCAGTTAAGATTTTGATAAACCTACTTTACAGGGGCTAAAATGCTGGATTTTTCCAAACGTGCCTGATATAAATAAGCCAAGTGTTTCAGAGAGGAATCCAGAAGTATTTAATCAGGCAAAACTTCCATTGATTTCCATGGGAGTCTTGTCAGAGTAAGAACTGAGTTAAGACTTCAAGACTTGGCACGTTATCAATCCCAGCAAATGACGGGCGAGAGCTGATGCCTAACGCATGTTCTAGGGAGGAAACTACTTGGCTCAGGGACCAGATTTAAAACATCACATACTGTAGTTTAAGCCCTGTAAGAAGTGAGAAGAACAAAGCTTAAGTTAGTCTCTAAACACCCAAGTCAGAGTTCAAATACAGTGCAAATATTCTTTACATATCTCAGCACGTCTAGTGGCACGCTTACTGTAAAAGGCAAGAGCAATGGATAAAAGGGAGCAGGTCTTAATGGGAAATGGGTGCCCAGAGGAGGCACCACAATGCAGCTTTTTCACAGGCTATTGATGAGGAGATAACACGTGAATGTGGTATGACAAAGTTAGTTAAGAAACACTATTAAAATAAGGAACACGGTATTTCATATAGCTATTTTAGAGATTCGTTTTATTCCTGAATTTCTTCAAACAGCAATTTTTTTTTTTTTTTTTTTTATCATGTCTGGTATTGTGGGGGAGCCTGAAATATCACATCCTCACAACCAAAGGCAAAAAGTCAAGAAAAAGAGAGATGAAGGGGTTTACTATACAGCCTTTCCTAAATGCTAACAAACATAACTCTGAATTTGTTCTGCAGATTGTGTTTAACACTGCGCCAGCTTGCCTTATAAAGGCACAATTTTCAACATACTTCAATAATAAAAATGAGTGTAACAAATGAAGTAAGCTGTTCAGGAATGGGATTTCTAGCTCAGTCGCTTTGTCTGATCCATCATGGGTGGCACTTTATTAATGCGCCTGATGTTGCAGATTAGATCAATGGCTGGCAATATACTGTGGGGTTTTTCTGATCTGCAACAGATTCAGGAACTGTGAAAATTTCCTTTACAGGAGTCACAGTACACCCCCTTCTCAAGCTCCTTCATCCGAGATCCTGCTCCAATGGAGGCCAAGGCTACAGGCCATGAAAGCTCTGTTGTTTTGAAGCATTTCCTGGAGATTTAAAAATTCCAGCTCTCCTATAAGGAATGTCTTACTAGTAGAACATTAAAGCATGACAATTGTGTGCATTAATACGAAGTGCTAACACATAGGCCTGCATTCAGAATATTATGAAATATATTTAGGACAATACAGAGAGAGACACAGAGGTAGAAACAGATTTCAAAGTACTGCTGACCAGGTGCTGGCAAATGAAAACCAGGTGTTGTCTAGAGTTGTTTCTAGACGAACATAAAAATCTGAATTGCACTCAAAACAGGAAAGATTTTCTACTTTATTTCTGGTTGATTTGACTGACTTTTTAGTAAGCTTACTGCTTTTTTTAGTAAAAAAAAAAAAAAACCTTTCTGTGACAGAATTTTCTTTTTAATTGAAACACCTTCCCCCCTCATTTAAGACTTAAATGGTGACCTGAGCAAGAGGGGAGAATTGTATACTTTATAATAATCCTTTATACTAATTCTTTTTGAGAAGAAAGTTGACACTGCAATGAGTTTCACGGTGTGTGGACTGGACAAACACATCTAACACATACTAAGATGCCTCTTAACCATCAAATCATATCCTAAGAAAGAAGCTGACTCAGTGCACAGGCCAGTTTTCTTTATTCAGAATTTTTAATGGCACACAGACTCCTCACATATTGGCTGAATGTAACACAGAGTCTCACAATTCATGCATTTTAAACAATTGCTTTTCTCTCCCCTTTTTAAACTGTGTAACAGTCTTTGGGAGAGGAGAGTTCACTAGATAAAAAAGAGGAGAAAACGCTTTCTGAGCGTGACCAGTGTGTACAGTCAACAACATCTTGGCCAGTATAAAAAGCTGTGCCAGGCTTTAGACAGACACCAGAAGGAATTTTGTTCACCGAATGGGTGGTTAAGCATTGGAACAGACTGCCCAGGGAAGTGATGGAGTCACTACGGCTGGAAGTGCTCAAGAAACAACTGGACGTGGCACTTAGTGCTGTGGTTTAGTTGACAAGGTCGTCTTTGGTTAAAGGTTGAGCTCAATGATGTTGGAGGTCTTTCCCAGCTTTAATAATTCTATGATATCCACTAAGGTCTCAAGAAATTGCGAAAGCTTAAACAGCTTTCACCACTTCAATTACAAATTTCATGACCCAAAATGATCTTCAAAATGCATTCATACAGACAGATATAAACCTGAATGCATTATGACATCTCTTCCACTTACAAAGGATAAGGCCATCTCTCATTTTTAACTCTATAGATCTGGGACAAAAGTTTGACAGTTATAAGTAGTCTCCACTTGCACGTGAAAAATGTTCTTCCTCTAATAATGACACAGAATTCACCATTTCTTTCACAGCCTGAAGCTCAGCTGCTTTCACTCTACACAACTCCACACTTCTGTATTGTGAGCTTCAAAACTGTTTGTCCTGCCTCCTCTCACACTGAAACTTTTTGAGGGGAAGAGAATAAGCTAGAACATAGGTATGAAAGAGGAGCATGCAAACAGTGAGTAAAGACAGCTGGAGCACTGAAAGGCTTCATAATACAGATGGACAATAACACCTACGTGGCACTGGGGACTCTTTAAGTACGCAGCAACCATGGTGAGCATTCCAGCTGAAATCACCCTACCCAGAGGCATCCTGGTGGGGGTATTTAGTCAATTTACTGGTTTCCTTTACAGCTAAAGATCTCAGAAGGCAGAGGATAAGTAATAGTGAAATCTAATGATTTCTGCAAGAACCCCACGTGATCCCAGAGCTCCTGCTCTGTGGCAGCTGGAATTACACACAGTGGCCTCTGGGCACCCAGCGTTGAGGCAGCTCAGTTGAACAAGTCGAGGATGTTCTCTAACATACATCATAGTGTGTCAGCACTAATCTTAGGAAAAAAAGACAATAACTGATATTTCTGCAATGTTAGGACTGCTACCTTATTGCCACCTCTAATTATTTTTACATATAAAATGTTGACCCTGAGCTCAAGATTATTCACTCGTAATGAATGGAATGTTTAATGTTCCTTAATTTCAGTTGGATTTTTCAAGTTGAGCTACATTGGGGCCTAGATATTTGTCTTTCTGAGCCATGCATCCCAGCCATGGCCATTCAGACATTACAGATTTAAGCAACACTGCAGGAAAACATCTCTGTTCAAAGACAGCCTTGACTAGGTGGCAGCTCTCCATTCTTTCCACCCCCCAGTCTCATTAAGCTTGCAAGATTGGAGCTTTCTCCTGTGGAGGCTTATTTGTGTACATAATGCTCATGTTCCAGGGAATAAATGATCTCAAGACCATTCTTCTAGGTAGGAACATTATATGCCAATATTTTCATAAAATAGGCTTGTAATTCTCCTGTAGCTAGACAATTGAAAGGCTCTGCCTCCTGACATGAAGCAGATTACAAAGAATGAAAAAAGGATAGGCCTGTCTAAAAATAAATAAATGCAATTACAATCATTAAAGTTTCTAGAGGCATTACTCACTCAGCCTCCCTGGATATCACCTAACATAGGAACAGGTGTACCAACATAAATGGTTCTTCTGATTTTCTTATTAAAAATACAGCAGCTGGTGAGGACAACAGTGCTACATGCACTACTGGAATTTCTTGTTTGTAGTGGGAGGAACTACTCTGAAATTTAAACACACACTTACAAATATGTGCTCATCATATAGCTCTGTCAGGGGATGTTACCAGCCCCCTGCTGCTGTCAGCATCTTTTAGTTCCAACAGCTTCTTGCTGACACATCCTATCCAAACTTTGCTATTAATGGTAGAGGTGGAACATGATGGCAGCTGTACATCAGCTTCTCTTTGTTGAATGCATTTTTTAAGAAACAAACAAACCTGGCCAATAACAAATTTTCTGGTATCTGGTTTCTTCCATTTAAGCTAAATTGAGCACATAAAGTAATGATAGGAAGAAAAAACCTAGGAAAAAGCCACATGCATTCAGCTTACAGCCACAATCCCGAAGAAAAACATCCTTAAGAGCATACATATGTGTAAGACTTAAATAATTTGGGGGTTATCATTCATTTTGGCATTCTTCAGTCAGTTTTACAGCACTGCAAAACAGTCTCACCCCATGTGTTTTCCCAAGGACACTGGCCATTTGGTAGAATGGGAATGTAACCTGTTTTGTGCAATAATAATTTTATTAAAATTTTTATATGAGAGGCCACAGCCGTACATGTTCAGTTTCTCAGAGCGAGGTGGGCAGCCCCTCGTACACCTGCTGCAGTAATGGATCTCAGTGGCTGCTTATGAGAAGCTGGGGGAGCTGCACAGAACTCTGCTCTCTGTCCATGCGCCAGCTATTAGATGTTGAGCACTAAAACCAGATGACTGCATCTCTGCAGCAAGAAAAGGCATCAGATCCCATGCCTGCAGGCAGAATCTTTTTTTAAAAATTATTTATATGAGACCAGAAAAAAAAAAAAAAAAAAAGTCTTTCCCTGGCAATATCACAATTAACAGGAAACAAGGACCAACAGTAACACAGACTAAGAAGCCAGGAGGGCTGATCCTCCTCCAACTCCTGAATCCATTTAGTCTGTCCCAGAAGGCCCTGAACAGATGAAACTCTTTGATATGTTTTTAACCTCTATGAGAGCTGCACAGGTGCAGCCCATTTGGAAAGCAGGCGGCTCCCATTTTTCCACCAGGGGCAATGTTACTTTGAAATCATTCCATGAAGTCATTAGACATGAGCTTTTTGTTAGTGTTTTTAAAAGACATAATTTATTGGGGTTTTTTTACTTTCAATAGCTCAAGAACTGCAATGAATTAAAAAGTCATCTCAGAAACCTATTAAGGTGAGTCCCAGTCACCAAGTTCCAGCCTGCTTTGTTAAGCAAATTGACTTCAGTCATTGTATTTATTACTAAAAAAAGAAAATAAATTAAATAAAAGAAAAAGTCCTTACGTGCGGTATGCATGCTCTTTGCAAATTCTCTGTCTGGAGATTAATCAAACCTCTCTGTTATGCTGTCCTGATGAAATGGGAAATTAAATACCTCACAATAAGTGTGAGAATTAAAAATTTTTAGGGCAGTTTTAAGAAGTGTAGAAAATCTTGACAATGTAATAGAAATTATTACAATTGTGAGATCTTTTTTTTTTGGAAAAACTTCACATGGTAACATAATCATGAAATCTTTCCATTTACTGAAATAAAGTAGGTGCAACAGCATGTCTTAAATTACTTTTTAAAATCTATATGCTGCTGTTCTCCACAGAAAACGCTGGAGATAGTATATCTCATATAAATAGCAAATAAATTAAAGCCAAATATCTCAGTATTTGTCCATAGGTATTTTGCTGAATACATAATTCCCTCACTGAATCACTAGATGTTGCAACCAAAAATAGGCTATTATGACTATTGCATTTGATCTCCTGGGTAACACAGGCAAAAGCACCATTAATTTCTGCATCAAAACCATTCTCTTTGTTTGATCTACAGCACCTCTTTTTAAAAAGGATACCTAGTCTTAATACAAAGACTTCAAGTGAAGGATAAACCACTGTGTCCCTAGGTAAATTTTACAGTGGTTAATTTACTCTTCTTGTTAAAAATGGGCACGTCACTTCAGTCCTGCCTTTGTCTAGCTCCTGCTTCGAAACACAAGAGTGTAATACCTTTTTTTTTCAGCTTAAAAAGCTAGATTAAAGATGTCAGCAGTAATTGTGCAAGTTGATCTGCAATAACATATAGCCTTTGGTGTCGACACTAATCAAGGTTAGGCAACTCCAGCAACATCTAGATACACAGCAGGAGGCAAAGGTTCAGTTAATTCAGAATTCTCTTACTTTTGTGCTTTTGATGAAATTTTAATTCAGTTTGGGTGCAGGTCTATTTCTTTTACTGTTTGGTGTTCAAGCATATTAAAATGAACATAAAAAGCCCCAGACCTGTTCCTGTGTTCTCATTGATATGCTGTTATTTACATGCATATATTGATAAAAGAAAACTGAAAGTTACTGATTGGCTCTGTTTATAAAACGGAGCAATTACCATTGTCAGGAGTTATCACCAACAATGCTTAGACAGCCTGTAGCTTTCACAGACTAATGGAAGGCATGAAGACAACTCAGAACAGCTGCAAACCAAACTGATGGGTCCTAAAAATAAGCAAAAATTACCTTTTTATATCAGCAGTAGATTTAACCTAAAATAATTGTTTTAATGGAAGAGGTAAATTCCGTATGTTTCTTAAAGGATTTCAATTTGGAATTCTCTGAACTCCTTCAAACTTTTTTGGTGTACTCACTTTTCCGTAACCAATCTCTTTAAAATCTAGAAAAGGGAGAACTGTTTTGGATAAAGTGTTACCCTCACAAAATGTAAACAGAAAAATAAAAACACCCCAAGACATATTCTACTTTGTGGGCTTTGAGAAGAAATCAAAAATGACTGTATAATTAATGTTGAGACATGCATTTAAACAAATAGATTTCAGTCTTGCTTAAGAATGTGAATGTTAGCATTTAGTCCCCAAACGTGGCAGAGTAATTCTGCACTGGACAATCTGGAGTGCAGCTGTGGGAGTGTGGAACAAGGGGAAGTTAGGAAGCATTTAGGGGGCAATTTGGAGGGCATTGGGAAATACATAAGGTTGAGAATCACATCAAAAAGCAAGAGTTATTCTTAAGTTTGTCAAAATGTTTGTGGTTTTCCTTAAATTGTAAAACAACAGCACCACCATCATCATCACCAATAAAACCAACAAGCTGACACCACACAGAAAAAAAAAACCTGAACAAAACATCAAAACCCCAAACCCACAACCTCCATTTGCATTATTCAGAAAGACAGAATAACCCTGAGTTCTTAGCCTAGCAAGGTATAAAAATACATTTCTTTCTTTACAGCACTCCTAACCTGCTAACCAGAAGCCAAGAACTTTGTCCTCCATACAATGTGGTAATTTCAGCCACACACATTAGCTGTTGCAGGGAAAGGAGGTACTAAACTTATGTATCAGGACTAGCATTAAATATTGTTATACCATTAAACACCATCCAACTCCTTTCCTTATCCAGCCTTCAGTACCTTCAATGCTACACATTTGAACATATCCTGAACTGAAAAACTGTCCCCATGTTAATCATGTACTTCAAAGCCTTAATCAACTTTCCCAACAAAGCACAAACACAGTTTTAAACACTCTGTCTCAGTGGGAGTCAAGGGTTGGGTGGAGGGAGGAGACATGTGGGAAGAAGAAATGGACAAGGTTGAAAGGCATAGGTAAAACTTGTAACTGGGACTTCACGGGGTGGATAAGCTTAACCAGTGATTTCCTGGTTTTCCTAACACTTGTGTTGATAGTATGTGCACTTCAGAAACCTGGCCCTGGCCCTTAGTTTTGCAGAACAGGGGAGAGAATGTGGAACAACAGCTGCACTTCAAAAGCCTCATGGCTTTCAGAGTGTTTTGTTCCCCTTCACACGTTTTTCTGCCAGAAGGGAACATATGGTCCGCTGTTTGGAAATTTCCCTGCCTAAATTTTTGTTTGATTAATTTCATCCAACTACTCCCAGTTACGAGCTCTCATAACACCCCAGACAGTTACACTCCTTCCTTTACATTTATACCCTTCAATTAGCTGTAGACTATGTGCCTTCTTAATCACCATATAGCTGTGCACGTCTAGTCCTTTTCGTCTTTTCTTGTCATCATCTTTCCACGCTCTTCAATCATGTTTGTGGCTCTTTTCTGATTTCCCTCCAACTTCTTGATATTTTTGTCTGATTCTAAAGTGTCCACACCAGTACTTTCTCTTGGAGGGGTAGTGTTATTTCAGTATTGGGAATCAATTTCTCTTCACGGTCTTGTACATCACCTATCTGAGCAGTTTCCTTCTTGCTGACATGACCACTGTCCTTGTTCCCAGCCTGGACTATGACACTGCATGTCCGTGATTTTGAAACCTTGTGTGGCATCCTGTTACAAGTTCGTGTTCAATTTCTCATCCACTTTTACTCTCCAAATGAAAGACGGCAGCGCAGGGAGCCTGCAGGTACCGGGACGCCCTTGGGTACAGATCCTTCTTCTACAAACAAGGAATTCCCACACTGGAAGAACTTGATGGTGCATGAGCTGAACACAGGACACAGGTAGGATCTGGCTGGCCCTTAACCTCACACATGCTGTTTAACTGGGGGGCCAAATCATGGTTTAGGTAAGCAGGAAGCCAGCTTGACCCATTCACAACACCAATGAACTAGTGGTGTGCAGTCTCCTTGTGTTCTGTTTGAGTGTGAGTCTCATAATTTATACATTTTAAACAGTTAGTTTTTCTTCCCCCTCAGTAAATGGGTAACAGGAAACAGACAAAGCTCCTTAACTCTTCTTTAATCTTCCTCACTAGTGAAGTGAAAATCAAACAATAATTGTCTGGATGATCTCATTATTGTCAACAAAACTGAAACCTTGAAGTCCACATACACTGAAATGCTGATACATTAAACAAAAAAGGGAACTGTGCTTACATGTTGTTCAATAAATAAATAAGAGCTATAGAGAGATCCATGATGAATGAGCACCCTGGGAGGGCTTCAGCTTGTCAGAATTATACAGTGGCATTAATCACAGCATAACAGGATTGCTGCAGGCTTCCAGTGTAAAAGACCTCGTTATATCTTTAAAACAAGACAAAGCAAAAAAGCAAAAATCCCCGCAACTTCTGAGTCCCTCAAAATGGAAAATTAACTAATGGACTTTTTCACTGGAACACAAAACTCAAAATAAACTGTCCTTCATCACGTAAAGAATCACACAAGCAGTGGAGGCGTGTCAATCCATTTGTAGCATCCAACCAGGCTGTTTCCACAGCGCTGGTGATCACTGGGCTTGTATATCAGCTTGGCAAAGTATTCTTCAAGGCCTCTCAGCTCCCTCAGCTAAGATAAACCGTGTAATTGCACTGCTGCAACCTCTCCTGCTCGGGTGAAACAAGTGATATTTGCAAAGCAGGAGGTTTGCCTGGTCAGGAGATCCAGGTGCCATGTCAGCAATGCTTCCAGGGGAGTCTCACCTCTTCAGCACTCAGAGAGAGGCTGGAGGGCAAACTTCTACAGCACTCACTTGGGTCCACAGGAATTCGAAGCTATGGGGACCAGAAAGCATCAAAGGGTTAAAATTTGCTTGGATAATTATGGTTTTAAATCAAGAATTGTATTAATGGGACCTCAGAGTGATGGCCATGTTATGAGTTATGATTCACTAAATTAATCTCCCTCAAATATTATATATATACATGTATACTTGCCAAATGCAAGCACTTTAACAGATCTTTTCTAAGACACTCATAGACAGTTTTTTTTCTTTTGGCCAAAGCAAAAAACACTCCAGCCTTTGTTTAGCAAGTTACTTTGTTAGGAGATAGAGAACTAGGGGATAAAATCTTAATATTTAAGGTCATATATTCAGACCTGTCCAAATCCCGGCAATCAGAAATATGAAGTAATGACAAAAGAATGTTCTAAGTGTTGAATTTATTTAATTTTTTTTCTTTAGGTTTCTATAACATCTTGTGAAACATTTTGAGCAATTTCTAATTCTGTCCTAACCAGTTTGCTTACTTCAGTTGAGTTTATTTTGGGATTTTTGCTAATGGAATTTCCACAACAGTGAGCAGACACTGTTAATTGCCACTATTTTAGGTTCAAAGAACTATCACCCACACTACACGTTTTGTGTGTTATTTTGGGTTATTAAGACTGTGTTAGAAAATACAAAGCTATATTTCTGCAAAGAGAACTTAATTATACAAATAAGTGGATGGATTTTCAGGTATTCACTACATTTGGTGTTGAGCTGTTTTTAATGTCAAGTATGTACTTAAGGATCTAGTGGGAGCAGGGTAGTACTGAAAAATCTGGTCCCAGTTATGGATGCTGAGAACATAAAAATCCTACCCCAGTAAAGACAAAGCCTTAAATGTCATTGATCTTTTTCTTTCCCATTGAGCTCTAATCCTGCATCAGCAGAACAAAGAGTTAGTACTGCATGGTTGGGAAGTTAAATTTTCCTCCACACCTGCAGGTCATTCCTCCTGGGCTCTCTCCATTGATAGCAAAAAAGTTATTTGCTTGAAAAACTAATCATGTGGTGCAGCTGAACTCCTTCGTTTCCAGAAGAAAGGCATCTGAAGTTAGACTCTGTTTCACAAAGAATTCATGAGAGAGCTGGGTTGAATCAGTGGGATCAGCTTGCAGACTCAGGGCCATGACTTTGTTACTGTTTGTTTAGTCTAATTAAAAACACAGAATCACTTAGGTTGGAAGAAAGCTCTAAGACCATGGAGTCCACCTCGAAACCATACCACTGAATGTCACATCTACATGTCTTTTAAATATTTCCAGGGATGGTGACTCCACCACTTCCCTGGGCAGCCTGTTCAGTGCTTGACAACCCTTCTTGGAAAGAAATTTTTCCCAATATCCAATCTAAACTTCCCCTGGTGCAATTTGAGACAATTTTCTTGTCCTGTTGCTAGTTATTGGGAAAATAAGCTGACATCCAGTTCACTACAACCTCCTTTCAGGACTCGTATCTCAGGTAAAATATTCATACTTCCAAGGAAATTATAACACACTGCAATTTGAAAGCCTCAGATGAAAAGTGTCATATAATGCAAAGTGCTAAGAACACAGTAGGAGATTTGCATTTAAGAGACAAAAAAATAGACTGATTCAAGAAGCATTTCTAGTAAGAAACAAGGTAACAATTTCTTAGAAGTCACCATTTAACGTAGAATGAGCTGAAGAAAGCTCCTTTATAGTCATTGACAGCAAGTGATCAGCCGAGGACATAATGTCCTCTTATCAAAGTCTCCTTTGCAAGGAAGGACAAATTTATTAAACAAGACAGACAGACAGGAAGAGCAATAGATAATGCGCACATCTCTGAGTCAAAGACATTTGAAACACTAAATCCCTTTCTAGTCTCTCCACCCACAGGTGGTTTTTTCCCACAATAAAATGAATGGAGGCTGGGGAAGGGAACAAGAAAGGGACAGAAACTCTGTCAGCCCTGTGGAAAACACAGAGAATCCCTCCTCCGTACCCAAACAAGTGGTACAGAAGGAACACTCTGTGACTTACAGCCCAGTTCCTCACTTTGATTAATAAAACATGGGGAGAAGCAGGAACTGCAGAGAATTCCATAAAGCAGTAAACAGCAATTTAGTGGTGGTAGTATAGCAGCTACTACCCCACCCCCAGCACAGACTCAGATTTCAGTAAAACCAGCACTGTTTCAAGTCCACTGTTCCCTGAAGTCCCATTAAACCTTTCTGTGTGCTGGGTGAGTCCCAGTTCCTTGGATTTTCACATTAGATTACACACTGCAAGAACTGTGGCCTGTGCTGTTTCACATTCAGTCACTTGTTTCTTGCTGCTAAACCCACATCACAGAAGCTACAGCAATGCATCCTCAGGTCCTTTTGAAGCCGTGGCCCTGACCATGTCTTTGAAACACGGTTTGCTAACATTTATTCAACTTTATGCACGGCTGCTAGAAAAGTATTTATGGTTAAGGACTATTGTCTCAGAATAAAGACATATTTATGGCTCAGAATAGGAAAAATAATCATGGACCCAATGAGTATCTGAGTAATTTCTAGAACTACTTCCACAGGTAGGAAGGGTAAAAACAGTCTTCAACAGGTGAGGAAAAAAACGTCTCCTTCCTTAGGAATTTTAGAAATGTGCCTACAAGAACGGGAAAAAAAAAAAAAAAAAAAAGGAGACAAAAAAGCTATCTCCAAAGAGCAAGTGAAGACCCAGTTCTAAAGATGCAGCTTCATCCTGTCTCTCTTGGGACCTCACTGCAGCAAAGCCATTCTCTCTCCTCAGCCATCCCAAGCAGCCCAAGCATGTGGAGGGAGAAATGGAAGTGCTGGTGCCCAGCCTCCCACACGTGAGGGAAGAGCCCTCAGCCTCTGCAGCCACTGCCATTGCTTTCACACCCAGAATCAACTTCATTTCTCCCATAGCAGGGAGGCAGCCTCAGAAGAAAATCATCTTTTCTAGAAACCACAAACCTAATCCTAGCTGCAAGTAAAATAATCTCTGTCCCACCCCATCTTAGTCATCTCAACAGAGATGACATATTTATTCCAAGGATGTTTCTTTCAGCTCCTCAGCTGTGTGAAGAATTCATCCCTCATGTATGTGATACCAGTGGTGTTATGAAACACATGCCTTCTGCCTTCTTTTCTTTACAGCTTTAGAAAGTCTCCATGGAGCAAAAGAGACTATTTCGTCTTCTTCCTTTCCCTGCTGAAAGGGTTACCCAATTGACAATATGTCTGAATTGGGGAATAAACTAGCAGATGGATTAACTATCCCCCAATGATAAAATGATTTCAGTTTATCTGTTCTCCAGCAGCTCATGAAAATGAAATTCTATACTTAAAACATCAGAAGAAACAAATTGCAAATTAGCCAAAAAAAGGCTTACTATTAAAACTAAATTGGGTCAACTGAGGCTCCTTTCAGATGACAGCAGTTACCAAGGATTATACCAGGTGTAGCCCATCATTCCCTGAAGAACGATGTTATGAATTTTCTGCTACAAGGCACCTCAACAACATTGACCTTCTACAGTATTTGCAAATAGAGTGCCTTAAAAATACACTGGAATAAGGTATTTATTCATTATAAATGGAAACTTCCCCTTTAAGTCGTGAACTCAGTCCCTCTGAGCCCACACATGCACTGAGCTACAGCTCCATCTCTAAACCCGCTCTCATTCCAGGTCTCCAGGCAGGCAGGGCATGGCTGCACAGGAAATCCAGGCAGTCCCCAGCCCTAACCCCTACTCCCAGCTGGGCAGAACACTCACACTCGTGGTGGAGCTCTCTGGCTGCGCAGAAGTTAGTGGAATTCTGAAGGCCTTCAGTCCCCAAACCCTAATCCTTACCTGTTATCCTAAAGTGGGTAATCTTAAAGGGTTGATTTGGTATAAAGCTGAACCATTCTCAGTGCTCAGTTAATCAAAAAATATTCTCCGCAATCTACTGAAGAATGAAAAAGTGAAATAGGAAACCTTCCTCTTAGACATCACTACGGAAATTTCTGCTAAGGCTGATGGTGCCTTACTTAGGTAAAGACTGTAAAAACAGATTTTGAGATCATATAATTCAAGAAATGTTACTTCTCATCTGTTTTTGCCAAAAATCCCTTGTGTTTCCACATTTGTCTTGGATGGATAGATATTTGCCAACATTCTCTAAGGGGGTTATTTCCCAAAATAGCAACTAATCCAAAAGAGTTTTTCCTGAAAGGAACAGAACAGACAATATCCAGACTAAACTGTGCCTTAACTATTGGCAATATGTGAATCAATAGATGAAGCTGTTGCATGTACATCACTTCTAGCATTACATGCCAATAAGAAACTTGATCACATAGAACAAAATTTTCTTTGGACAGCATGGATGGATTGATGTTGTAATACACTTTATAAAACAAATGAAGGGCTTTTTAAAGGATCTGAAAGTCAGCACCATCTCCCCAGTTCCCAAATCTTTCCTGCAAAATAAATACACAGTCATACTGCTCATATGTCTCATTTTGTTTTTTACATGAGCAGCTATTAGTGTTCGGTAAAAATAATAATATTGTAGATTATTTCTAGATGCAATGGAAAGATGTATGCAGGCTCCCGACCTTTTTTTCTTCTCCAATCCACATATTTTAGTTTCTTGCTTCAATTAGCTTAATAGCTATGATCATCCAAACATTCAAGTAATAAAGGTCTTGTATATGAAGGAAAGCCTCTCTGTATTTGGAAGTATGACATCCTCATCAATCAGAAAATGGAGATAATAAACATCTTTGAAGAGTGTTTTAGAAGTTAGTGAAATATTTACAAATATAAATTTGAACTCCTGATCTTAAGGCTCTCATGTTACTCTAATTACACTGCAATTGGAGCTCCCTGTGTATACAAATATGTTTGGAGTGCATATAAATAAAATTACTTAAAATTGTTTCTGCATTCTTCCTGCCAAAGAAAAAAAAAATTAAAATATAAGGCCTATTATATGGATCAGTAGTAAAGAATAGTCAGATGCAATAGTTAAATGTTGCCAAAAATAAATTTTGCTTTTGTTCCTTACAGCACCTCAACCAAACCTCTAGTAACCATTTATCATTGCTTAAATATATTTCCATGTCTCCATTTTTCCTTCAATACAGCCAAATCAGTGTTCAAACACACACATCTTCAAAGGTTATCCCTCTCTTGCAGTTAAATACACAAATCAGCACTCAGGCAGGTTTGGCAGGGTGGTTACTGCACAGTGGATCCAGTAATGGAATTTAGATGTCTTCCCTGGGAGAAAAATTGCCAAAAACTGAATTCAGGTTGTGTAGGTCTCAGAGGTACAATGGGTTTATCAAAACAAATTCCCTGTGCCCGTAATTGGTGCAGCAGAACTGCGGTGTCCAGGGCCCTACCTGGTACCCTGGCCTTTCATTGACATGCAGAGGGAAACAAAGAAGAGAAACAGGAATAAGCAAGCTTTGTACTGAGTCTGAAACACTCAGAGAATCGTGGCAAGTAAGGCCAGAAAAAATTTTTAAAAGGTATTTAGCGCAGAGAACTAAACCTTACTCCCAGAGCACCCTCAATTATACTCTTGTTATTTCTGGCAGATGTTTATCTAAAGATGTCCAAAATGAAGCTTCAGCACCTCCCTGTGCATTAGCATTTTTTTAATCTTAACTATTTCAGACTTTAAAAAAAAAAAAAAAAAAATTGGGCCAGAAGTCGTTTGACACAAGATAAGCTCAATATTTCCTTTCCTGTGCCTCACAGATGTGGATAATAGATTATTCTATTCTCCTTTTCACAGCTTTTGCACACTTGCATACCTGTCTTCTATCAGTCTTCTTTAAATAGAGAATCCTATTTCATTCAATCATTCCTCCAAAGTCATGCTTGCAACACCTCTCCTTATTGACCTTCCTTTCCTCTGGATTCTTTCCAGTTCGTTCACACCTGTACGGCTCTCCAGCCAAGGCCAAATGCATGATGACAAGGGCAGAAAGAACAGGCAATTTCTAATGCAATATAATCCTACGTGAGACAAACATATTCCTGACTCTTTTGCAGCTTGCGAGCCACTGCAGCCCTCACGTAGAGCTGCAATAAGTATTTTCCAGTTGATGGTTTCCATCCATTACTTGCACAGTATTTTGGGTAAGTCTGATGGAAGGACACTTTTTCTGAGAGAGGAAGATGTGGACATTTTCTCAGCCTGCAAACTCATTTTGGATTCTAACACTCTATTCCCACCTCCTTGCAGCCACTCAGCACTATGTAGACAAAACACATTTTTTCATCTATACTCATTGATAACACCATTGAACCATAGTGGATGCCTGATAGATATTTGCAGAATCCCGAGACATTTTGAGAGGAACTATTGGTGATTCCTCTTCAAGTACCGTTTTCCAGGTAATTTTGCACTCACCTTAGAGCTCCCTCCTGTGACTTCTGCAGCAAAGGCAACTTGTAAAGAAAGAAGACATCGTTGATGCAGCTGTGGTAGTTCTCACACAACTGCTAGAAAGTGTTTGGGAAGAGCCACAAACATCGATTTCTAACAAATTTTAATGTTTTCTGCTTCCTTGTGTAACCTGTCTGCCTCCATGAATTATTAATTATTCCTCCTCCTCAGTGGCTAAATTTCAGGGGTGCTTATTGCCATTAAAAATAAGACATGGTTTATTGTTCTCATATTTAGTTATGAAACATATTCACTCTGCATGTTGGTGGGACTTTAGCATAAAAGTAATAATGATAAACAACGAATGGGGACAGCAGTGAAACCTTTTGAAAATGGGTCTTCCTTTAGCTAATTGATTGACGTGCTCCCACTCAAGGCTATGGAACCTGGAGGTGTCCTTGTGGGCCAGACTTCATGGAGTCAGTTGCACTCACACTTGTGGGGCTTTTATCCAGCTGTGAGACTCCAGGGCCAACCTAGAACTGAAGTTCCTACATGAACACATTGTTCTGCATGGTACCAACAGGCCCTAAAAAAATTCAACTTAAACTACTGAAAGTATTCAGTTGAGTAATTGCAATTCTTATTACAAAAGACACTCCCCTCTCCTCCTGTCTCCTCTTTTTCCTTCCAGTATGGGAATTCTTTAAACAATAAGCCCCAGAGAAATCCAGGTCTGCCTGCTATGCTTTTCCTTGGAAATTAAAAGACAAGTGGCAAACCAGTTGATTTGAGACATCTGAGAGATCTCACATGTAAAAAGCCTATTAACTGAGTTGGGAATTCTTTCCTGCCAAAATTGAGTCTGCCTCTACATTTGTACTTGCTTAGCAAAACACCACTGCAGTTGCCAAGTTCTGGCCTACTTCATGTGTGAGGTATTGTGTAAATTCTTTAATAGCTGATTTTGGTTACAGGCTCATGACTATTAAAACACGATGCAGAGGAGGGAGGTCATGGAACTGCACAAAACTTGCTGAGTATGCCAGGGCTTTGGGTGGGAAGCCTTGGTGGCAAATTTGAGACAGCAAAGGCTCTTGGAGACAGGTAGGTGCCCACTCAGTGAAGGGTGCAGCTCCAGGGAGCTCAGGGCAGCTATGCCAGTCCAGCACCTGGAATACAACAGACACAATGGACCTCTCTCCTTACACCTCTCCTGCTTTTTCAGCACCTGGGTACAGGAGCAGCTGCCTGCAGAACAGGGGCTCCCAGGGGCAAGAGGAGGAACATCTGCTCCCTCCAAGTAAATACCCGCAGCCTGGACTGCAATAACTGATCACCACAATGTATGCCAAATGCAGATGTTAAATAAGCTGTATGCACCAAACAGCCTCACAGGGTCCTAACTATGCAGGAGTGTTCCAATGGTAACAGAAATATAAATGCATTTCACTGGGAGGGCTTGGAGAAACACTCTTTGTTAGCAATCCACACCTACTCCCCCTTTCATTTAAAGCTGACAAAAACTCTCAGAGCCTCAGAGATGCAAAAATGCCTGCAACAAAACCATGAAAGATAGTGCTTCAAAGTCCTGATATTTCTAAGGCAAAAGACAAGCCAGAGCAATTCTTCCTTAAACAGAAGGGGGAAAAATGAAGAAAACAGACAAACCCTTCTCCTCCCTCCTTTTGCTGGTCCCCTTTAAACAGACTGTACCCTCCCCCAACAAAAGAAAAAAAAAAAGAGTTGTTTAAACAAACAACAGATGCTCTCTAAACTAACTGCATGGTAAGTGCATACTAAAGGCATATGCTGTCTTCTACCTAGCCATATGTCCTTCCCACACACATACTTTAGTTCCAACTTTGGTGCAGTTTTAGACAAACAGAACAAGGGTGCATGGAGTAGTTGGACTCTAGCAAGGTTTCAGAAAATCCCCTAGGATTTGTTTAATCGATGACAGAACCTAAAAAGTAAACAGCGCAAATAAAATGCTCCAGAAAAGAGAAATTACCCGTAACAGTTAAAGAGATTTGTAAGCATAGGCTGCATCTCTGGTGAGGTGAAGTTGTGACATAATTGTTGCTTTTAAATGTGTTAGAATAAAGCATCATATTGTAAAAAATATTTTCAAGACCATTGAAGAATTTATTACAAAAGACTCTTCTTTTAATTAGTAGTAACTTGGTATATTTGCCCTGAAAACCAGACTCTTGATTACCCTTAGAAAGTATTGAATTCTACTTTGTTCCCCCTGGATTCCAAGTGCAGAGCTCCTTCCCAGATGATAAAGTCATGTGTTGTCAAACATATAGCTTAACTGTACCAGAACCATTAGAGCTGGAAAACAGGGCTTGGAAAACATCGGCAGTTACACTTTGGCATAGAAAGCTGTTGCTTCTAAGCGTATGCTTGGAGGATTAAGAAAAGATCAAGAGGTAAAAGATCACAGATCTGGCCAGCTGTTAGCATCTGACTCCAAAATGTGGCCTCACCCATCCTCTTCTCTGATTTTAGCAGCGAAACTGCAGCAAGTCTGCAAGCTGAAACTCATTGTGGCTTGATGGATTTAAGTTTTTCCCTCTTTGCATAACTGAATTAAACCTGTTAGCATGAAAATTATTTTAAAATATCATCCAAACCTCACTGCATTTTCTCCACTATTAATTAACATGTTGGGTAACTTCAAATAATTCTTTTCTATTCCATCCTGTAATTTCCCCTTATTCAAACCTTCAATTCACACACTGAAATTGTTTTGAGGTGCTGGGTCCAGGGCACCTTACAAGTTCTGTGACAACATCCTGATATTGCTACTTCTGTGCTGTATTGTGGGGCTTCCTGCAGGCTGGGGCACTGCTCTAGGAAGCACCTCTCCAGTAAATAGTATTTTTTATAGAAAGGATGCAAGAATGTAGTCTGTCAGCAGGGTCAATGACAAACTGTTATCTCATACCTACACTTTACTGATTAAATTTTGTCAGATGTTTCCCTGATTCTTTTTCTTTCCCTCTTCATCCCCTCACCCCAGTACCAATTACCACTAGAAGATACACAGCCTTCAAAACACACAACAAGCTATGGAGCTTTTATATGGTTAAGTTTTTGGTTAAGTTAAAAAGAAGTAAATAAATTGTACTTTTGTAAGTACACAAATAATTCAAAATATTTGGATTCCCTTTACATCTTCATATACAATGCCTTTGATCTAAGTTTATTCAATTCCACAGGATATGTCTGCGCTTTTCTGTTACATGCATGGGCTGGCTCAGACTTCCTCTTTGCTTCTCTGTGAAAAGCAAGAGAAGACACCACCTATTTTCACTTCCAGAGATGAGCACTGTGCTCATTATAACTTATTAAAACTCCAAATACTTCTCCTGAGAGAAGAAATCACACTCTTATGGTGCAATGCCTAAATATAAAAGCTTGTGAGACAGGTACCTTCCGTGGACAGATGGGTGGATAGATAATGGGATTTTAGTGTATATTCACCAATCCACCAATGCCTGGAGGAACTCTTGTCCCCAAGGAAACTGCTAGGGGAGAAAAATCTTCTCAAAATCTATTACAAAAAATGCTGTAATATACTTTCTCCAACAAAATATAAGTGAAGTCGTGCATGAAGGTAATTTCTTGAAGCTTTTATGGACAGTGTTTTAAGGGAATTTGCATGAAAATTCATTAAAGTTTTACAGTCACACAACTAACACAGTAGTACCAAGCCCAGGCTAATAAAACATTCATTCCCACCACAGTCAGGCTCTCAGTGCTCAAGTAGCCAAGTTAGGTTTCTGTTTCACCTTTGGTTTGTAAGCACTTGCAGCCTTTGAAATGCAGCGTCTTATCTCTAGTAAAACAATGTCTCCTGAAAGAACAAAGGTTGCATCTCACATTTCTGTGTATGGAACCCTGCTCATAAACCACCTGCTTTGCCTATCCGATCCCCTTTGTGCTTCCAGCTGCAGCCTGCCAGCAGCCAGGTTTCTGTAAACTCCCATCTGTCAGCACGAACTTGGCAGCCTCCTCTGCCTGCAGCACTGCTGACACCCTTCAGAAGGAAATTTCCTGGCGTGACACAGCAATAGTTGGGGACCAGTAGAGTCCCTTTGTTTACTCCAGGGGAACCACTGATTCGTTAGCCAAAGCCAGGTTCCAAATCAGTTCAAAAGCCATTTCAGAGTCACCCAAACCCCCATATGCCTGGAGAATCATCATGCAAGGTCAGGAATGCATGTCAATAAACTAGCCATGTGCTACCCTTTCAAGTGGGTATACTTTATGGCACCTCTGCTGTCAGGAGCAGTGCAGTCTGCAAGTGGATGAGTATAAACTTTACACTGGGGGTAATTCAGGGTTTACTTCCAGATAGCAAGTTAGCCTAAGGAAACAAAGGTTGGCATAATACATAAGTGGAATGTGACACAGGCAAAACAAGAGCTTGGTTGGGTAAATTGTCACAAACCCAAACATTCATGCAAGGTTTATAGTGTCCCACTTGATAATTCCACTGCCCCACCTCCCTCTGTTTTCCAGTCATTAAGATTCCAGTGGTTCATGCCCATTGAAAGTCATCATTAGCTCTGGGTCTCACAACAAGAACAGAAGGTAACTCCTGGGTTAACAAAAGACTCCATGTCTTATATCCTTCCACTCTGTACTTCTGCACTGGCTGCACAGATCTACAAGGGAGGATATTATTGTCCAGCTGATCCGTGTATGCAATGATCATCTGTCACAGCATTGTGAAAAGCAGCAGTATTTCCTGTAAAACACTTAAATACGGGAGTCTTGACCTGCAGACTTCAGAATGAAGCACTTAAACCTGAGCTGAGTCCTCAAAACCATCAAATAAAAAGTTGTAATTAGGGCTGAGATTTCATATTTTCACTTACTGAGCAGGATTTGAGTGAAGTTTCTTATTCAGTAATTAGCAGGTAAATAAAGAAGAGATCATCCATGGTCCCTAAAATGCTTGCATAAATGCTCATACGGAAAAGGAAAGTTGAATGTTTAAAAAGAAAAAGAATGGCAGAAAGTTGCTAGGAGCCTTGATTCCACCATTAGTAATTTCAAAGTCTCTATTGACTGTTGGGTACAAAAACCAACACACATGGATTCAAGAAACCAGATGGCTCTGAAGATGAAAGCAGAACTAACAGCTCAGGGTAATTTTTACTATGTCCATTAGAGATCTTCTGAAGGTGAACAGGAGGAGGAAAGAAAGCTGGTCAAAATGTAAGATGCCATATCAAAGGTCTTCCCAAATAATGACATTTCTGTAGAGAAGCCCAATTCTGGACATTCTAATGCTTCCATTTCTTATCTATTTGTTCCTTTTGAAACCCTCACATGTATGCCTCTAGCCCTAAGAGAGGTCCTGAGAGCAATTCTTATATTCATGTCACTAGATGTCATTCTAGAATAATAACAAATCTTTTGAGGAATTCAGTGAAGGTTTGGGAGACACTGGAGTCTCAAGGGAGACCTGTGGCCTCCAGCAGTGTCACAGATAAAGCATTCTGTCGTATCTTCAGTAGTGTTCAGCATATTGACCCCCCTTTTTTTTTTAACCTCTTTAAGCAGGCCTTATGGTCTCACTTTCAGAAATTAAATCCCCAGTGGAGCCATAGTGAGGACATAAAATTCAGCTTAGTTTCCAGACTGCATGCCAGATCCCATGCAAATGAAAGGAAGATCAGAGCACCAGAGGAAAATTTTCTTTGGTTGATTTGCATCTGGCCCTTGTAAAGTAGAAGACAGTCTGTGACCTTGCACACAAGTACCAAAGATTTTTATTTAAGAATCTCCTTTAAAAGCACTTTATAAATAGTTAGCTTTGTACACCACTCCCACGAGGAAGTTTCCACAAGGGAGGTTTTCCACTCCTCAGTGTGTCTGAGCAGCCTCAGCCCCCCAGTGCCAGTGCTGGTGGCTTAGGTGTGGATGGAAACAAGTCATGCCATGGAGCTTCCTCTGAGACATTTCACTCTTCGCCAGGAAAACAGATGCTCGTGTTTTTATGCTTATGTTAAAAAGTTCTTTCAAGTTTTGCCTTCAGTGACAAAGTCAAAAACAGAGAAAAAACGTTTCTTCCTGTTTTAAAAATAACACAAAAAGCTGAAATTTCTTTTGAAGAGAGTAGTCCAGGAATCAGAGAACCAGGGAACAAAGAGTCTACGTTTTCATCAGAAGACACCAAAGGAAATTTCTGCTTCCTAGAGTAGAACATCAAACATTTTGAAGGGTCATTCCAGCCATCCTGGAAGCCCTTCACCCTCAACAATATTTCTGAAATGAATAATATGAATATCAATAAAAATACATAATTCTTTCCTGTTGATGGCAAAAGATGGAGTTATCAGTCAGGTCCACTCATCTGCAAAAGAATAATGTATTCTCACATTTGTTCTTATGCTTGTTCTGTAAACATAAAATAACACAGCAGAACAGCAGTTGTTGGGTACTACAGCTTCTTTAAGAATAAAAGTACATTATATAGGACTCCTGACAGGTCATCTAGAAACAAACTTCTTTCTCTTTAGAATATCTTATTTGCTCTTTACCAATGGAGTAAGTTGTTACCAATGGAGTAAGAACTCTCTTCATTTCTCACTGTCATATACATTTAACATATATATATGAAAACAAAAAAATACATATACAAACACACACAGAGAGTCTGAATGAACGTAAATCATCTCAGTAGCAGCATTTAGATACCCAACAATCTCTTATATTTTTCAAAAATCATCCACCAGGACAGATAGGAGAAAAGGACTGGCTCTGGAACATCAGCATTTTATCTTAATGCATCACACAATCAAAATCAAACTTCAAAAGAAGAAACTGTTTACAGATGAACTTTTGAAATAGAATCAGAATCTCTTCGTAACAATATTTGGAGAACCAAACAGAAAATTATGAAGAAATCAGGTGTGAAAATTGGCTGCACCTTCTCCAGATACTTCTGGCACACTTAATCATCAAAAGAAATATCCAGAGACTAGGAAGAGCAACGCACTGATCATCTTATTTTAAAAATCAAACCAATTACTATTTTTTATATTATTTTTCAAGAAAGGAAAAAACCTACCAAACGTACACAGATATTTGGCCTCTAAATGTTGGGGTTTTTCAAAAAACGAAAGGCTTCACTGTCTTCTGATGTTACCCTTACTGTGTCATTCAATGTAAATTTTTCTCAGGTTAAATTTCCATTCACTTACTTTAATTGACAAATTTAATCACAAACAACTTTGCGCACATGTGATTGAATCCTGTATACAGTAGAATAAATATGCAGGATGCATTCCAAATGTGTTGGCTCTGGTCCAGAAGCCAATGACTGAAGCAAATTTGGATTACCCACATGCTTTAAATTAAGCACTAGCTTAAGTGTCTGGAGAATTGAAACCATAATTTTTTACTTTTCTCCCCACAAAGACTTTACAATATTGTCCTGGGATATTTAAAATAAAGAAAATATGAAGAACAGTCATGTTAATACAGTTACACAGAAATGAGACAGTGAGAACAAGAAAAAAAACTGAACTCTGTCGCTAGAGTATTTGAACTCTTTCTATTGTAAAGATCTACAGACTGTGAAAATCTTGACTGATAAGTTTGTATTCAATCACGGATTAAGGAAATAGATTTTTCAGGATCTTACTATAGAGCCAAGAGACTGAAAGTAGCCTATACTCTAGCTCTCTAACAGAATCTTACAGTGCTGTGTTTCAAACCAAGCTAAATAAAATATTCATCATTATTTGCCAAAGAATGTTTTATTCCCTCATAGTTCTGCTTTCTTTTTCCCTTCTTACTTTCCCCTTGTGTTTGAGGAGTTACAGTTCTATTCGGTATATTCTCATATGTACAATGCAGCACTATACATGACAGTAATTAAATAAAAATAAAGAGAAAGCAAACATTACTGTAAAAAGGCAGAACCAAAACCAAAGCTGCAATGATATTAGAGCTGGGAAAAAAAGCTACTTCCAATTCCCTTGCAATGATACAATTCCCCAGCAACAATACAGCAAACATTTGCCAGTAAAACTGGGCAATAGCTGTGCAAATACAACAATTACAAAAATGTATTTCTTTACATATGCTAAATGTATGAAAAAAAACCCCGATATCTTCCTCTGTTAGCATCTCTAGTCAGCTCTGGTTTTTCTCCAGATAGGTCTGCATGCTTTTTTGGGATGTAAAAATCAAGGAAAGTTATGATTCTAATTTAGTAATCTGGTAGAATTTGAGTTGATCTGGTCTACTTTATCTTCAAGGAGTTCAAGGGTTTGATGCACTGATCTGGCTCCAAATGTAGACACAAATGTCTGAAACAGTTTACTGACACAGTTACTTTTTAAAGAAATGAATAGTTGCTCCCATTCTAAAACAATTATTTAGATAGTTCTCCTTCATCTTTTATTTCTCTACATGTGGAATTTAACCTCTTTTTCACACAATACAGAGCAGCATGACTAACTGATCTAATGTATAGGAAATGACTTGTGGAGCTAAAGCAAACAGTTGATGTGCTTACAAGATAAGTGTCAGCTTGCGGAAATAGCAAATAACAATGACACAATTCCCTCCTCTCAAAGTATGTGCACAGTGCAAAGACCTGCTGCTAATTTCCACTCAGCAAGGGGGGATGCCATTGACCTTTTGTTTCACAGAGAAGCTGTGATGTCATTTGGCTTTGTGCTGCAGAGGCTGCTGCCTACCGGCCTGCAAGAAGATTTTTTTCCCAGCTAAAAGTAGCACTCTGCTGGGCAGAATTAAATAATTGCACATGAATCATTCCTCCAGGCTATTATTTTGTGTATATGTATCGGAATCCATGGTTGAATGAAGTGTTCTATGGAGTAAAATATCATCGGCATCAACATGGGTTTTGCACTCTTTGGACTAATTCTCTGGTTCCTTTTCCAGTAAATGCCCTTATTAGGCATGGAAAAAGATGCCTTAGGTTTTGCTTTTTAGAGCAGTCCCAGGAATCTTGATAGTCCAATTTGCTTTATACGAGAATTTTAGATCAAAATATGCTTTTCATCAAAACATAAGAGCATCACTTCCAACAGAACAAAATTAGGCCTAGACAAAAAATGTTTCCCTAACTTTTATTTTTCTTTTCATTTGAAAGCAATTTATTTTAACACTTCCTGCAAGGCAGCAAAGTGCAGACTTTGTAGCAAAGTCAAGGACAGAAAGGAAAGGAAAGGCTTTTTCTGTGTTAGCATTTGTTCTTTTTTAAAGGGGATCAGCATAAACTTTACCCACACTGGCTTTTTCTATTCCCAGAATTTCCAGTTCAGCTTTCATGGAGGTTGTCAGAGGGTTCCCCATTTCCAGGGAACAACAATGAAATACAGTAATTGGATGTGGCAGTGCTAGTCTGTGAGTTTATCCCAACTTGTCACTGCTGGCTACTGTTTCCCCTCATTAATTCCATCACACTGGCTGGTGGCCACTGGTTTGACATGCCCTGTCTGAGCAGAAATTACCGTTCTCCTCTCAGTGGCCAGCCCCTCATTCCTTACACACTTGGGCAGTTCTGCTGCCATCAGCAGGATTGCTCATACGCACTGGAGCTGGCAGGACCCGCCTGAGGAGCCTTTAATAAGCCAACATGGAATAAGGGAGTGTGTGGTAACTGAGCTCATGTCATTAGTCTGCATTGTCAGCTCTGTACAGGGTAATAGCATGTGTGGAACTCCCTGTAGCCAGAAAATTGCATCCAGCCAACCATGATCACAAGGAGAAGAGTTGTCATGGAAAGGTGACAAGCACATGGCCGAGAGAAGAAAAAGATTGACCAAAACCATACAGCAGAATCCATGCTAAGTCCTACTGTGCTGTTCATTTACTGAATAGCAAAATACTTTGAATTTACCATCAGAAGTGTCACTGGGAGAAATCAGCTTAGTTGACAGGTCTGCAGAAATGCAGATCAGCAGAAAACAGGACAAAACCATTCAGGACTATCAGATTTTAAAGCCTGTTAACTTCGCTTGCCCAAACACTCCTGAAACAGCACTAGTTCACATAGTCTCATACAAAAATAACCCCAGAAGCAGGATTGTCTTAACACATCACCTTACACATCAGTCTTATTAAAAAAGAGGACAGCATGATTTAGATCATCCCTAAAGAGCAACAGGCTTTGGAGTGCAGTGTGTTTGAATTCAAGTTTTACCTTCAGATCCTTATCAAATATAATTGAGAAAACTGGTATCAAGCATATCAATATTACTCATAATTTATACATATATAAACACGTAAATATGGGTGTGGTGAATATCAAGGACAATTAGTATCTCTAGAATACTATTATATGCATGTGGATATTGTTTGATAAAATAAAATTTTAAATTCTCTTTGAAAAAACCACCTGAAAATTTAACTTAACATCCTAAAAAACAGGCAAGATTTTGTGCATTCACATTATAATAATTGTTTTCAATGATGAGATCTGTTAAGCTTTGATTATCAATTTAAATAATATTTGAGCATGTCTGGTTAATTCACAGATTCCTCTGATTCTTTAACTGAACAACATGTTGATCTTTGCTCTGCAGTGTAAATGATCATATTTTTGTAAAGTTTTTTGTATGAACCTCTAGAGGAAACTGCATTTCAACGATGGGTGAAACAGTGATTCCTGTGTGGACTATAAAGCACCTTAAAAGCAATGAGCTGCAAAAGGGTTACAGTTACTTGAAAACAGAAACTTAAGGGAGATTTTCTCATCCCATAATCTCTTTGGGTCTGTTGTTAGCACCTTTCTCTGGTTTTGAACCTGTAGGAAATACTGTATTTCTAAAACAGATTATGTTCCTTTTCTTCTCTGTATTTCATCCTTTTTTTTAAAAGTGTCACCTTAAAAGTATATGTAATACCCAAATATTAGCAGATTTCTGTCCAGCTGAGATCGTCAGTCATCTCAGAACAAGCCCTTCAGTGGGAACCACAAGTCCAACGTTTTCCACAGGAGCCTGCTTCTGCTGATAACCTGCTGCCTGCCTTTGCAGGGAATCCACTCCCTTTGACATCCCGGGTTCCAGCAATCTGCTACCCATCGAGGCTGCGAGGGCTCTTTAGGGCTGAAGGAAAATCTGCAAGCCATTTTCCTAACCTGGTGAGCCAGGTCAGTAAGATAATAAAAGAAAAAATGAAAGAAACTGAAATAAATAGCTTTTGACATCCAGTGCCATAAAAGTAAAATAGTTTAAAACTTGGCATCCTATAGAAGTTAGCTAATTATGGTGGCGCCATTCATGATGATATAATTAACTGTATGTCTGCATTTCTATTATAAACTCTTATTTTCAGAGGTTTATGATACAGCTTTAAAAATTTGCTCTGGCCAGAGACTTGGCATGCTAAATCTCACCCTGGAAGCAACTTTTTTCCCTCCAAAACTGAAGAAGAAAAACCTGCTGGGTTTTTGTGGGAATTCTTTCTTTTTTTTGTTGCTGTTGGGTTTTGTTTTAAAGCTTATAATAAGGTAATGAAATGAACCACACTGAAATAGTGTCCTTTATGTACTCAAAGACTTCAGGGTTTTAAAACACAAATTTTGACCTATGTTGTGTGATTTAGTGATAAAAGCCCTGCCCTCAGCTCGTTTCTGGAAATGCTACTGTGCTGCACAAAGTCTAGGCCAGGGACATGTCCAAAAATTACAGACTTCTAACAAGGACCTGCTGTTAGAGCAACTCCTGTACTTAAAACATCCTGACATCTCCTCATTCCCAACTGGCTCTTCTTTTTCTCCTGAAAGCTGTATGGCTGCCAAAAAGTTGATCTTACAGGACTGGAATTGAGGTCCCTTTCTCTCATTCAGCAGAGCTAGCAGTAATTCCTTACAGAAAGGGAAGAAATACCCTGCAAATAGGGGTTCCCTGGAAGTGGGCAGGTCAAACCAAAACACACAGTGCTTGGGGCTGTCTGCAGAACAGGGAGGGTTTCAGTGCGGTGGTTCCTGGACAGTCCATCCCTGGGCTGATGAACTGCTCTGAAGTGGGGTGGTCATTTGGTGACTCTTCCAACGTACACATTATCTCCCTGAGCTAAACACACTGAAACTGAGCTGTTATGGAATGAAAGTCTGCAGAGATATACAGAAATTTGGTGTTTACCCTGAGATGGATAATCAGAGAATTTACCATGATTAAAGGAAACATGACTGAGATAGTCTACACATCTGCTCCACAGTACGTGTTTAAATCCACCTTCTTTTTTTTTTTTTAAACATCTACTTAAATTTTGAATTGGTTTTGTTTACTTACGTACACTTGTAAGAGAACCCCTTCATCAAAAATTGGCCTCATCACTAAAATCCTAATTGCCAACAGTGTACCGGAAACCTCCACATGATCTAGGGAAAGTAGTTTCCTTCCCCTTTTGCCATTTTGGAATGTTCTATTCTTACTACTCTGCTGCTTTCCTTCAGCCTGGAAGGAAAAGGAAATTTATTCTTTTGACCCTCTCAGAATTCCTTATGCAGATTTGTTTGGAGCCAAAGCATTTGGAAATCAAAATGAGAGTTTTCATTGCCTTATCAGTCAGACTGGTAGACTCTTTGTCCCAACAGTACACAAAAAGGTAGATTCTTCCTTTATTGAGCTGGTTATTCTTCCCTCAGAGTTCTGTCTTTTGGGACATTGCTTTTAATCCAAAAAAAATATGAAGAAACACTTTGTTTCCTTTGCAACAAAACAGTGAAGCAGTATTTTTCCTCAACTTGTTTTTCTCACTAATACCACAACTCCACTTTGTTTAGCAGTATCTCTGCAACCTTTGTCTGCATAACTATATTACACAGCTAAAAGTTTCCTTCACAGAAAATACCCTTCAAATACTTTCCAGATTAAAAAGTATACTAGTTCTCTCCAGGAGGCCAAACATCATTTTTGAAATACCACATGTACATTCTGTACTAACTCCAGAGGTGGTGGTCCTTCTACTGTGTCTCACTGCTCTGTATGTCACATCTTAGGAAGGTCTTAGGGAAAAAAGGAAAAGTCATCCCTATAGCACAAAAACACAGAAAACACAAGAAGTCTGGAAGTAACACCATGCATATTTCATCCTTGACTAGAAAGGCTAAGGAGTAAATAAATAAAAAAATAATTGGCATGATATCTTACTGCTTATAGTAACCATAAGACAGCTGAGAGCATGTTCCTAAGAGCAAACTATGCTTAGACATTTGGAAAAGTTAGTGTGGCTAGAGCCCAGGTATCTGGTGACAGCATTCATGATGGAGTTGTTAGAATTCATAAACACACAAGTGCAGCCAAAGCTCTGACTACACTGGGGACTCTTGCCAAGGCATAGAAGTTTTCCTTCCCTTGCTGGTAAGGTTATGGAGGGAATACAAACTGTGTGTTTGTACATGAATCCTTGTGATTCCTCAGGATATCAAGGGGGCCCACACCAGAGCTTTTCTCTCTCAGGCTACCAAGATTGCACATCCTTCCCAAGCCAGTCTCTGCAGTTCACATGCTGGGCACAGGCTGAAACACTCCCCACCACGCTGCCACAGCACGGCTTCCTAGACAGGGCAACACAGGCATCTGACAGTACAACACAGGCCCAGATATCCAAGAAAAGTCAAGGGATATGCTGCCCTATAAGGTCATGGTCAAGTCCACAATGCAGGTTTAATCTGTGGGTGCTCCAGGTGTGGAAGCCCTGCACAGTCGCAGGTATTCCACTGACCCACACCTGGGTCAGTGCCAGGGGCATTTCTCAAACACAAAGGACCAAAAGAACTTCAGTGCAAACCCTCCTCACAGTTACCGTGGACATCACTACCACCAACTGGTTCCCTGTCTGTGTACGCCAAGAGATCCAGAAATGAGGGTGATGGAGGATTAGACTCTGTTCTTAATTAAGCAACGTATATTGGAGTAGTTCCTCGGGAATGAATGTAGTGATACTGTATTTATTTCAGTGTAAATGAAATCAGAATCTGACTATTTGCAGTGCAGCACAGTAAAAGACTAGATTAAGTCATCAATCTAGTCATCACCAAGCCTCCTAGAATTATTTCAGTGACTGTTTAACCTGTGACTGACCCAGCCAAGTAGTATTTTTCAGACGTCAATGCAAACATGTAACAGGCAACAAAAAACAGCCAACAGTAAAAATCTGTAGGGAAGAGAACTACCTCGTCCTTTGTCTGAATTATTTCTCTTTCACTGTGATTTTATCTTCACTGCATGCTACTTTTATAAAAAACGTTTTGTAAACCATGTATTATAAAATGGAACAGATGAAAGGGTGTTGATATGAATTGTATTTGCATTTCTGCATGAGTTTAATATCTAATTCCAAGCTTACCCAAACTACTGATAATTATATTTTAAATACAATTAGAGTTTAAACAGAGATGCCCAGGAACATTTTAACAACGTATTTTCAGATGAAAATGCCAATACATTAAAAATTCAAAAGCCCAAAAATCAAATCTGGTCAAACAAGGAGGGAAAAACAGAAGACAGGTAAGAAAATGAGAAGAACTTATCTTCAAATGAGAAAATCCCCTTTTTCACTTGGATTTTCAAAAAGGGAGATTAAACTGACTTTATAACATTGAAAGTCTTCAAATGAAACTGGAATGTCTCAATAGACTCAGTCCAAATTTCTGGGAGATTTTACATTTGAATAATATTTAAATTAGCTTTTCATCTAGGAAAAATATTAAATCTTGAAAATTCTCCTGAGTTAGAGCAATCATAGTGTGCCCAGCAATACTGCTAATCAGCTGCTCAGAACATCAATGTCACCTTGCATTGCAGCACCAGCAGTGGTCCATGCCTGAAGGGTTTTCTCAATACTTGAACAATAGTTGGAATGTTTGGGTAGGATTTCTTTTTTTAAAGACAACAGGGCAGGGCTTTATTTAAAGCAAGATGATTTTTTTCCAAAATTTTTGCAAATCTAGACCTGCCTTTTAATTAAAAATATTTTAATTGAAAATATCACCATGATATATCTCTAATCTAGAACTTTCATCCTTTTTCTGTGCCTCAGAAACTTTAGTAATTGCTCTAGTTAAAAGAATATAATGAATAGATTAAACTTAGCAAAGTGGTTTAGTTTTCTGGAGTGAGATTTTATTAAGTAACCTTCAAAGCTAATATAGACACGAAATCAATTAAATTAGATCATTTTCAATTTGCATGTTTCTTTCTGAATGAGCTTCTAACATAAAGTATCGGAACTGGTATTTAAATGAATATCCAAGATACTTCCTATGGAGATTTGAGAACGCAGATTTTTCAGATTTTTCCATTCAGAGAAAATTCTTCTTTATTGCAAGCCCTATTGAAAAGTCACTTATTTCCCACAGGATGTAAAAATGACTCTAATTTTCCTTGAGAAAGGGTCTGTGATAAACTGTTTTTCTCCGTGACCACTGGTGCTGCCCTGCCCCAGTAGTGTCAAATCCTTTGTGTGGGGAGTTGTCAGGGTGTCTCCTCAGGGAAGTCAATAATTTGGGGGGGGGTTGGTTCCTGAGCCTTTATTTCCATCTCCCATGGAAAGAAGTAAGGAAATAACAAATTCTACAATTCCTTAAAATCCAGTGGCTTGGCTGCAGCGGGCATTACCTGAAGGCATTACCTTCTCACGCTTTAATTTAACAGGCACTCTATTTGATTTACATAATACTCAGTTAAAATGACAAGCAGAGCTTAGAGGTACTGCCCGCAGCCTTCCAGCCCAGGCTGGCCCGAGTGCCTTTGCAGTCACACCCACGGACCAGGGCAGCAGCTGCTCCAAGCGTGTCACCTCTGCTGCCAGGGGACACCCACGCGGGGCAGGGCAGGGACACAACACCCTCCAGATGGGCTTGGGCTTAGCCTGTGCCTCTCTGTAGGAAAATCACCCTGATTGCTGTGCCCGGGTGTCACTGGGGCAGCAGAAGCCTCTGGAAGACTTTGTGGGGTGGTGATGCCGAGATTATTTTTTGTCTTTTCTTTTCTATGCCTTTTATGTATCCTCAAGCATGCATACTTGTAATTCCTTAAGCCTGAAAACTTAGCATGGTCCTAGTATTCTCTTAGGACAGGACACCAAAGATCCTAAAGGCCCCGTAGTAGGAGGCCAGAAAGCCCTAAGCTATCTTGGGAAACCAAGGCCCCCTCTAGAATATATCCTGTAAAATGGAGATTTGGCCCATCCAGGGGAGAATTCCTCAGATGGAATATCAGGCCGTTCATCCAGGCCTCCCACTGGGGCATCCTTGTTAGATATGCTAATTTGTAAGGTCTAGAAATTGTGGAGGTGATCTAGTGTGTGTGTGTGCACTGCAGCACATCCCACCTTGGGAAATGGTGCCCCATAAGGATCCTTATTAAATACTGAGGTGAAAACCCCTTATCCCTTAACCGTGTCTGCCTCTCCGTTTTTACAGGGAAAGGCATCAGTGACATTGCAGAGGATGTGTGGGCGGTGCTGCTCGGGGACCTGGGGACCTGCCCTGCAGGGACCCTGCCAGTCCCAGCCCCACACACACGTGGTGCTGAGACTGCCGCCCTGCTCCCATGAACAGCCTGCTCTTCCTCCCTGGTGGCCATCTGCCATGGAAAGCAGCATTTGACACTAAAAAGATGTCATCTTGTCATCACGTCATCCCTGCAAGGCGGGTTCAGGCACCCAGCCTAGGCACGGGTCACAGGGGCAAACATTAGGAGCATAAATTTGCTACTTACTCAGAGAAGAGAGGGGTGTGTGCAGCTCAGAGCACCTAAATTCACAGCCTGAAGCAGCACAACACACCAAAGGAGCAGTTTGCCTCCCTATGCCCTGTTCTTTTCAACCTGTGTAGTGTTTAAACTGCAGAGCTGGCTACTTTCAAAAACAAATGCTGGACTGAAAAGCTGACATTACATTATGGGCATTTAAGCTTGTAATCAGTGTTAGATAGTTGCATAGGTCTGGGACAAGAATACACAGATTAGGTTTTTTTACATCATTACAAACACTTTAAGACAATTTTTTGCCTGCAGCATTTGTTTTCAATCACAGTTTTTATGGCTTTATTCTAAAAAAAACCATAGTGCACTCTGGGCAGCATATGATAAGCTCCCAAATCAACATTCAAGCAATTTAGAAATTAAAACTTATTTAAGAACCAGCACTTGGAGTATTATTGAGGTTCTGTTCTTATTTCATAGTACTTCAGCATCACGGCTTGGCAAAAGAATCTAGTCAGTTCAGTAAAACCAGTATAATGATTCCAATATTAACAAAAATGAGCAACAGGGAATATGATTTAGAGCTAGTACCTGTCAATTTTGAAAGCCCATCTTTTGGCTTCTGTGCACTCCTGCTGTGTGTACGTGAGAAGGAGCTTCTTTCATGTATTTCTAGATCAGTTAGATCTCCCAATACAGCTACAAGATAATGAGCCCAAGTCTGCTCTGACTGCTGTCTCACAGACAGCACGGGACATCTCCCTGCGTGCCGTGGACTTGCTGGAGAAGCCTCAGCTCTCAGGGGACAAACAGAAAAGCAGTCAGAGCAAACAGCTTTACCTATAGGCCTGCAGCTGAGGCCGTAGTGTATTAATGGTTGCCACAGAAAGTACGAAACTGATTATCTGCCATGAAATGAGAGAGCTGATTCTCCCCAGCTGTACACACTCCTAGCAGTGTAAAGAATCTGCCTCTTGCCTTTGCTCTCAGATCACACGAGGAAAATCTGCCTTACCTCTCTCTTCATCCTCTTCTTCACAACCATGACTGAGATTGGGTATATGATCAAGGCAAAAAGGGACAAACGGATTTATCACCTGGCTGACCTTGGCCATACTGTCAGACAATATGCTGCACAAACAGGAGAGTACTGTGCTCACTTCATCTATAAACAAATCACTTTTAGCAGCTACAATCCCACCAGTACTGCTGGCAGGCAAACTTTTGTCCCGAGAAACTCTATTAAATATACTCCCAATGACACACAACTGACTAAGCCAATAGGGTTTTATAAGAATGACTTAGATAATCTGTTCCTTTTAGTGGCTGTAATGGGAAATGTTCACTTTTTGGAACTATCCTTTAGCATTCTAATAAGGGTTTTTGTAAAATTCTCCTCAGCTTTTCTATAGGATTTAGAATATCGTAACTATGTCAATTTTTTTTTGCCATCCGTGTCAAAATTTAAAATCCTAAAACATTTGTCACTTAGTAGTATTTTTAATGGCTGTGTTAGTCAATATCTGACATTTGATCCAGTGTGTATTGTACCACTGAGATTCTGGCACAGATTGCAGGTTACAGACATCACACAAATGGCACACAAATGTGTCACACAAATCACACCAATGACAAAACATGTATATGAAGTTTTTTGAGTTTGTCTTATATTTACCTATTTTAAAAAGTTTTCATAGACCAACCCTATTTCAACCTTCCCCACCAATCTGCATAGATCCAGATCATCTATAGCTTTTAGTCAGAAGTTTGGAAATGCAGAGATCGTTGCAAAACCCAACAATGTGGAGTGAGTGTTCCCTACTTAAAGGCAACTTTTGTTAGGCATACACTTCAAGTTTATCTGAGACAAGTAATAATAAATAGTCAAATATTAGACTCTGGTGTGCTTATGAGTGTTCAGAAAAGGGCAGAGGAAGAAAAAGTACCAGTTTAATACAATTCTACCATTAATTATATGGATGCAGAGCTAAAGGAGCTCAGGCGAAATCAGCAGAGATCTCCAGATACAAAGCCGGGGCTGACAACTGCATTTGGCTCAGTTGCTTGCAAAGCTCAGCAGTGGCTATCATCCTCATTCAGTCACACCAGCACAGTGAGCAGCAGCACTTTGGAAAGAAGAGGATAACTCCTTAGTGGCACATCTGTTAGGTATAGATGGCATTCATCTGAGTAGCTTTGCCAATGGATGACATGCCAAGTCCTTTATGCTAAAAGGCTTGTGCTTGATGTTAATCATTCGCTCTCTGCCAGTTAACATGTTTATCCTTCTAGGAAATACTTTGATCTATACTGGCACTTGAAATATAGCAACCAATTTTACTAGACTGGAAATGAACAAACAAGATCTTGTGTGAATTGCCAAATGGCACAGCAAAATGCAGGATGCACGTTACAAAGGGTTGCTTAGCAACTAGAAAAGGCCATGCACTCCATTTCACTATTTTGGTTTGAAATAGAAAATAAATGGCCTTATAATTGTTTGAAATACACGGAGAGCTAGAACATAATACTGCTCTGGAGAAATCTATTTGTGAGGAGTGTGTGTCATGGGAGACAGAGAGACTCTGAACTCAACATTCAATAGGTAAGTGAAGGAGAAACTGCCTTTCAGATATTTTGCCTTAAAATGTAAATGTAATGGTAGTTTAAGTTCAGTGCATGTATTCTGCTATTCAACCAGGATTTAAAACAATTGTTTATTTTTACCTTTCATCTTCAAACGTTAAGAGGGTTAGGGGTTTTTTGCAAAGAACACTATTAGCTCATCCTCCATTTGCATGCAAGGAAGTGGAAGTTTAGAGCAGTTGGTAGTTTACCCATGCAAGTTGCCAAACTATGACTACATCACAGGCATCCTGAATCTAAGCAGTCTTAAAAAAACAAACCAACTTCTGCATAACATATCCTCCTTCCTCCCTCTTACACAGCTCCCCCCATGCCTGGCAGCTGGTCTTAAAAATACAGATATAAATAATAGCCTAGCAATACTTCATACAGGAAAAAGAGAGGTCTCTAAAAACTCCAAGCCTCCCGTACTTCGAAGCAGCTACTGTCTTAATTTTCCAATACAAGAAACTGAGGCAGAGATTAAAGTGATTCTGGAAAATCGCATGGGAAGCCTCTTGGGATTTGAGAGCAGAGTGTGGACACCTGACACTTAGTGGTACAGTCATCTCCTCTTCCACCAGAATTCTTTTTATACAGGGATCTAAAGCAGGTAGGAGCACCCCCCTGATATTCCTTGGCCATTAAAATCCCCTTGCAGGCACCATCTCTGTGTTAGCTCCCAGCCCAGGCGGTCCTGGAGACGAAGCCTGCAGCCCAGACCCTACTGCAGCTGCAGGAACCTGCCTAACTCGGTGGGAGTGGAGCAGGAAGAGCTCCGGGGCTCGGACCTCTGTGGCAGCATGGTACAGCAGGGTGAGCTGAGCACAAAGGGGCAGCCACTGTCAGGAGGTGTCAGCTCCTTAATCTATGTAACGTGTAAGCTGCAGCCAACAGCCCTGGGCACAATACCCCGTGTGTCCGCTGAAAATGGCGTTGCCCGTAATTGCATTGTTTGCTTAGAAGGGACCCGAGATCCGGATCAAGTTCAACAAGATCTGTGTCATTCTAGTTAGTGCTGTTTTTCGAGCACACCCCTTCAGTGAACAGAAAGCCCTCTGAATCCATGACCAGACTTTCAGGGCCAGATAACTGACTGTTTCGGTTTCTTTCAAGTTGTATCGCAGTAGACACACACAGTATCCTGGATACTGGACAGATTTAAAAGTGGGAAGAAAAGGTTCCAGCACACTGGCTTTAAAAGAGAGAACAAAGTAAGTGAGGATCAGAGGGAGGAAGGCGATCGCTATGACACTAAGACAATTAATCACTGCCAGATGTTAAGGGTCACACAGCACTGCATGCTGGGAAGATCAGCAGGGGTTCTTGGACAGGGAATAGAGGGAAAAAATAACCTGTCATGTCAGTGAACTAGTCAGGGGTTTAGGGTTCCTGTCGTTTAACTATTAGTGTGCTCTTAATAAAATGACAATGCATTGAAGAAGGGGAGGAAGATAGGGGAGTTAACAGAAAAGAGGGAGTGACAGCTTAATAATCCCTGTCTGTCAAAAGCACTAAAAATACCATCCCAAATTCAATGTTCTTACTTTTGTAATGAACGCGCCAGGGTTCCTGTTTGATTAATAGAACACTTGTTGACTGACAAGGACAAATGTGCACACGGTCTGAACACAGCCCTGTGCATAAATAATTTAAATTGCACCATGGCCAGAGCTCAGCTTGCACAGGGGGTTCCGTGATAAACCCCTATGTTTCAGCAGTTCATAACTTGGCCCTAAAAGAAAAGCTCAGAAATCTTGAGCCTGAAGTTGCACCGAGAAGGCTTCTGGGTTTCTTTGAAGTATGAAAAAGAAACCAATCCCCTCTGGAAATCACAGACCTAGGTTGGTGTAGTGATGGTGGTGTCTCTGTTGGCTCCAGTTGTACATCTCTCATTACAGCAAGAAGAAGATGGCTTTACACTGAATGATGCAAACAAATTTGTGTTCATGCTAATTCCCACTTATCCCCATTAACAGCAATGCTAATGACAGTGGTATATACTCACCACAAAAATGGGGGAATGCTTGCTTGGAATTTCAGGAATAATTTTCAAAGGGAAGAGTTTAGACCATTTTGTAAATGGACACTTAGTTGCAAATATTTCCTGCACACCTCTGGGAGATGAATTTCATTTAGTTAAGCTGTTATCTGGTAATACCCTTTTCCACAAAAAAACCCTGCTTTTACCTCAAAAAGGAACTTTTTCCACCAAAACTGGCACATCTTTCTGTTCTTAAGACAAGGTTTAAAAGCTTGTGCATTTATGGTGTAATTATTTCCCACCCCTGGGGCCCACACACAAACCTAATGGAAGGAACAATTAGGACACTTGTAGATGTACAGAGTATCTCAGGTAAGACCAAACTTCAAAAATGTTATCAATCCTGTACAGGTATGACTGAATTCCCATACATCATATCAGTCAGAATTCATTTCTCTCAACGTTTTACTCACCCGATATGAACATGCAAATATTTGGCTGTTTTGCCTTTTTTATTTCATTGTCAAATCAGAATAAGTCATTTTTCAGGCAGTAAAATAGCTATGCTTGTTCAAACATTCATCATAATATGATCAGAACAAAACAATAACCAAACTGAATGTATTATAGGACTAAAAACTGTAACAGAATTTCCCCAAAGAGTACATATACTTTGTCAAATATTTGCTCTTTCTTTTCAATTAGTTGGATCTTGTAATCTATCAGATTATTTTGGTGGCCTGAATTTGAGCCCAGAGAAATGCTGCTGAGTACATTCAAATTTCTTAGTGCCATAAAAACTGAGATTTCTTTGGTACCCCTTGAGGAGGCTTTGGCTTTGCAGAATCAGGCTCTCAAGGCTTAATAAAATAAGCATTAGTTTGTGGAATTTTTCTGATATTGGTTGGGGTGGTTTTTGGGGGTTTTTTTGCATTTTATAATGTGAATTATACAAATAGCAAATTTATATACATTACATTCTATAAATATCTAGAACTGCTTATTTGCCCTCTTCTGTATTAGATAATATTAAGAACTACATAGGTAGTCCTCAAAATGTAACCATTTTTGACTTAATAAGTCTCCTTCAATCATTGTAAGAAGTCATTGTTTCTTCATTTCCTTGACATGCTAGGTGGACTTTCAAATTGTTCTTACAAATATCCATAGATTAGGCATGGCAACCTCTATATTGCAATAGCAACCTCTATGTTGCAGTCAAATTGTATAAGGAAAACAGGTGCACAGTATCAGCTTCTGCAATTTGTTGAAATGACACAATCAAGACTTACGATTCCTCTTCCTAGAATTGCCAGTAAAGTACTTTGGGCAAAATTTGGCTTGTGCTTCAGTTGCCCTCTTTGTAAAACTGTACTGAGCCTTCCCTAGCCTTGTTAATCACATCCCCATTCCAGTATTAATGGACATCACAGTACTGCACTATTATGGAGGAGAAATTCTTCCAGGAGAAGAATTTCTGTTTCATTCTCTCTTTCAGGAGAAAGGAGGGTCAACAGAGAACTCGTGTGACCAGCAACTCCCAACACGTGACCCCGGCAAGCACATACTTTCTTAAAAGCCTGCTAAAGCTGCACTCTGCAGAAGCAAACATGGTTTTACCTGCCCGTCTGCACAGCAGTGCTGTCTCACTGGGTAACCTCCACTGAAGGTAAGCAAGAGTTTGAGTGATGCCACACATTACAGGGTAACTTATAACAGCGCTTCAGAGCATTAATGTCTCCTTTATATCTACACTGATGGATCACAGCAGACAGAGCAGCTCTGCTGCACAGCACAGAAACAAGCCCAGGAACCTGCTGCTTAAGCTCTCCAGCCCTCAGTTCAGTTTCCTCTCACCCTTTCTTGTTGCAGTTTGCTGGGGTCAGAAACACAGCAGATGGTTGCTGCTACTTTGCAAGGCTTCTTTTTCCTGGCGGCCCATGATGCTGTGTCACTGCAAGGGTGCTTCAAGGTGCAATGAGGGTTGAGATGCTTTGAGAGATGAAGAAGCCACCTGAGGTACTGATGCACAGTCTGAATAAAAATAGATGAGCAGAACAGGTAACACAACTACAAGGCCCTTTCTTGCAGCATCTTCCACAAGTAGTTTTACCTTGTGGGATTGTTTTTCAAAAAGCTAAAAATGGTAAAAGTAAAATAAATGTTGTACAAATCCCAGACAGCTTTTGGGTATTTAATTTACCTCAAGAATTTCCAGCTTATAAGGAAAGAACAACGGAAGGTGACTAGATGGACAATACACCACTTTGCCACAGCTGTATGCAACCCAGTCCTGATGTTCCATCAGCTTGGACTGTATTAGCCACTTCATCTTCCTGAGACATCTGGCAAATGACCAATATACTTTTCTCTCCATGTTTTTTATGGATATAACAGCTTGAACAAGATTAAAAGTAAAATTTGCACCTTACAGAGATACATGTCTATAGTACAGATAGTCTGCATAATTGCACATGGGTTATGTTAGGAGGGCATTCTCATACATAAAACTTCCTTTGCTGCACAGCACTTTCGCACTTGAGTCTATTTCATACTTTAGATTGTTCCCCTAAATGGCATACCATGAGATACTGCTAAACATTCTCCTGGATCAGTCATACAATTACACATGTTTGTTCCACATGTGCCTACCAAAAATATCCAGAGCCTCCACATAGCTTCCTTCTTTAAAGTAAATAGCAAGGAATAGACTGTTTTATTCCTCTCCAAAACTTTAGTCCCAGTAGACAAAAAAAAAGTTATAGTGCATGTGAAAAGCATGGGCAACAAAAAAAAGCACAAAAGCTTTTTTTGCTGTTTAGCTTTTGTCATTTAAGCTGTCAAACAAATAAAAACAGACTGGCTAGCAGCCAACTTGAATTGTAGTTAAATAAATTTCTATTACACTTATTCACTTTGGAAAATGCAAAATAATTGATTAAAAGCAAAAAGCTCCCAGAGTCTATTTTTAATTTAAAGCTTATATATTAGCAATCTACAACAAGCTACTTGCTCTGCTGTCCTAAGCAGAACAAGTCATCATTTTAATTTGTGACAATAAATAAGCCTATTTTTTTCTAAATGTGGGAAAAGTTTAAAAACTGATGTGAACAAACATAGCTCTTCTTTTCCAAAAGGAATGATGTGCATTTTACTTTTTTTGTTTGGAAGTATACAAATAGGCAGATATAATTCTACCTACGGAACTACTAATTGTCAACTCTGCCCACTTATTATATTCTCAAAACAGTATCATAGGATTGATTATTCACCTATCAAACACACAGGTGAGCTGTTTATTTTAAGAACATTTCATTAACCCAGTGGGGTCTTGGTCTGAATGAAATGGCTTCGTTTTTCTTTGCACATTGTGGTAGAATATGTGCCTAAATTATCAATAATATTTAACCTCCAGCCTAAAACAGAGTAATGTGGCTGACAGGAGGGAAAGCTGACTTTTAAACCCAGCCAGATAGAGTGTTTTCTGAGAGTTTCAACTGTACGACACACATGCAGACAATTAGGCGGGTTTTAGAGGCTGGCCAAAGCTAGAGAAGAGCTGGAATCGTTCCTTGGTGTTTCTCATTAGAGCCTGACTGGGAGGATTCCATGGGAGAGCGGCTGGTTCACGGCTGCCCTTTCATCTCAGAGACCTGTGCATAATGTGCCCCAGATTCCGTGAGTGTGGGGTGCGTGGGGTAAGCGCAGCCTCAAGTGGAAGTCGATTTTCCCAGTGTGTGGTTCGGGGGCAGAGAAGGCGGCAGCCGGTGTGGCCGGGGGCAGCTCCTGGTGCTGCTGCTGCGGGCAGGGCTTTGCCCCACTCAGCCCCTGCCTCACGCTTCTGCACACAAAGAAGGTTACAGCGCTTGGGAATCTCCGCCAGGCTGCTTGGGGAGACTTCTAAATTCCCTGAAAAGAAATGCAGGCTTGCCCCCCTTACAAAAAAAAAAAAAAAAAAAAAAAAAAAAATCTAACCCCCAACCCAACTGATAACACTGCTTTAATTCACTGCAATTCAGTTGTCTCTCATCAATCTCTTCAAGTACAGCTATATCTGCATCTCCCTGAGCGTTGGAAGGGATTTGCATTTGAAGTACAGTTTACTTCAGCAGTTTGGAATAATTGATATCCTGTAACTTTTCCAAATGCTTTAGCAAGAGTTCAATGTGCATTAGTTTGTGGGCGTTCTCAAACATCTGTGTGGTATTCAGATAAAACCCAGACATATTGATAAGATGGTCCAAAAGGAAGCATTAAATGCATAAATACAGTGTGTCTACCATGACCTGATATGTTGATTTCTTCATACTTTTCACACACTCTCTTGAATTTTGCTGTTAAGCCAGGATTTCTCAGTCAGGGAAGCAAACCCAACTCCAACATCCAATTTCCCTGCAGGTTTTTTTTTTTTTAACCACAAACTAGTACAATTTATAGAGGAGAATATCTGCTATGACACATTTTCTCAAAGGGGATATTTACTGGAGAATCCATCACCCCAATGACATCTTTTTTAACCTCTATGTTTTATATGTTTTAAACGCTTTGCTACAAGTATGTCTATTCACATGAATTAATAGAGTCTGTATTAGTCAGTAGCAGACCACCACATGTGGTTTTGTACAGAGAAAGCACCTCAGATCTCATGTAAAGAGTATGCAAAGTTTGAATCTGTTTTACACATGTGAAAATTATTCCAGAAACAATTTTCTACTTTTTACAGTAAACTTTGTACTCTCAAAGATGCACTCTTTGAGCACCTTTGCACATGATGCTGAAGCAGAAAAATAAGTGAGATTCTTACTTTCCTTTTGCTCCCGTTTAATCTGATGACCCTCCTGTACTCTGGTGGTCCCAGAGAAACCCCAAACTATCTTTTATTGTTCTCCATGGCCACATTTTACTTCCTAAGTATTTACTACACAGCTACACCTAATTGCCTTCAATGTTGCCTCTTGGAGAAGGAGTGACTATCAGCCTCTTCACGTTGCTCTTCCCAATGCTGCTACATGAATGATATAGTTACAACTCTCCCAGTACTTATTTTCTTACAGTTAAAACATCTGGAGCCAGTTACTAACATGAGAATCACAAAAGGAGGAAAGTTTCTAGCCTTTGTGGTTTCTGAGAAAAGCCACTCAGACATACCCTACAAGCCCACAAACCAGAAAATAAAGTTGTAATTTTATTTAAGTGTCATTAATTTTTAATTCTTGTGGATGACAATAGCCATTGGCTGATCCTTTCATCTCAGTGTGACCCTGATGCCCTGACTCCTATAATGGACAGACAATGGGGTGTTTGGTCAGGGGAGGAGCGTTTTCCTGTGCCAGGGAGGATGCTCAGAGCAAGGACACTGCGGACAGATTGTGGCCATGCTGGAGCAGGGAAGAGCAGTGCCACCCTGACCATGAGCAAGAGTGACTTTAAGCCTGTATTTTTTTCCCACTGTAATATACCTATTGTTCCTATTCTCTGTGGCACTCGCCCAAATGCTTACATATGCAATAATTAACAAATGAAATCGGTTTTATTTGTTAAAATTTATGCTGCTGTCCAAGATTCACATGGTTTTGTAATTTGCTCAGAGATAAATTATGTTTTTATAGCACATGAAAATTTCCAAGTAGTACACAACTACTTGTTTGTGAATCAATTTTACATTTAAAAGATACTTATAGATTTACAATTTGGAGTTAAAGATTTCTAAAAAGACGTGTTAGAGAAAACTTTTAAGAGACTGCAAGCCGTTTTGGTTTATGTGCAAGAATATACCTGATAGAAGAGGAGCTCTTGGAAAGCTTCAGAAACCTTTAATGTGAAGCCCTTGTCTTTCTCATTTTTGAAATCTTACTCACCTGAGTAAAATAACTGCCAACTGATCCTTTCAATCTGACAGCCTGTAACTTTCTGAGCCTGCCTTGGTCACAGAGGGCCAAGAAAAGCTGCCTTACATTGTCCTTCCCCTCTTGTTCCTCTGTTTCTCAACTTTTTCATCTCTCTTGTGAATTTAGAGAGCTTCCCACTTCTAAACTCTCAAGCTTTCAAAGTGTGACACATGAGTTTAACACACCTTGTTAACTTAATATTTCACAGAAAAGACTTTCCTTTGGAAATATTCTAGGTCAGCCTTTCCACTACTATGAGAAGTAATTTTTCTAAGGTCTTGATACATACAAGTACCAAGTATCCTCAAATTGTGAGATCAGAATTAGACCCTTTATGGTTTCCCACAGGAAGCTGATTTAAAAAAAAAAAAAAATCAGAGAAGCAATTTTGGTCCACTGCCATCAATGGGAATTGTGAAAAGTCACAAAGGAGAAAATATTCCTAAAACAGAGATGGAAATAGAGAAGGAAAAGCATGAAAGGGCTTCCAGTCATGCAGTGGATGTTGCTCCCTTGTGAACACACTCTGACGTTTTCTTCTTAACAATGAACAAAAGCTATTTTCTCCGAGGAAGAGGACAGGAAAAGGCTCAAGCTAAAGCTGGGTCAGGACTGGTTAGCATGGAGCTTCTGTGTCATTGGTTAGAGGATTAAAGTCCAGTTAAAAGTCTCTCTTGCCTGTCCACAGCCTTTGCTTACCCTTTGAAGTCCATCTTGTCCCTCCAAAATGTTGCTTGCTGGGTGTCAGTCTTCTATAAATTTCCCTGTCCCAGTCAGCTCCCCATCCAGTCCAGCTTTTATCCACACATCTCTATAGCTGTGCTGCTTTTCCTTTCCAAACCTCCAGCTGTAATTCTTCCCCCCTAAAACTGGATCATTTAGGAAGGATCAGATGAGATTTTATTTTATAAATGTTTTTTCCAGCAGTAGATAATAAACCTTTGTCTGAATGGATCTTGCTTCCTGCCACAGTTGATGTCCCTGCTTTGAAGCACTACTAGCACCTCTGCGTAGCACAACTTTTCATATATTTGGGACTTTGAGGGGGTTTTAATTTTTTTTTTCATTAACTTCTTCCTTTCAGATCTAGAGGTTGAAAAGAGTTAAGGAAACACATGGCTTTTTCCAGCTGAAGTAAGATACAGAGATTTCAAAAACCTGAACTACGCTCACTGTTTCCTAGTGCTTTCAGACTAGAGAAGCAATACCAGGCCATCATTGCCTCTGATCCAGCCTGGGGTGGGAGAGCATGGAAATATCCCCCTCAGGGCAGAGTACTGGGCTGTGCCTTCCCACTCAGGGGCAGAGCACACAGCAGTCACACCTCCTGACTTTGGTGTGCACCAAACAGACCCAGCCTTGCAGCAGGCACTTCGCACACCTTTTTAAAGGTGTTCAGATGGCATCTGGTAGTATAAAAGCTGTTTATAAAATGTACTTACTTTTATGCTAAAAAAAAACCCCAAACAAATCAGATGTCTATATTTAAAAAAAAAAAAATTACTCTCAAAGCTGAGATTTATTTATCCTTTAGTGAGCTCTAACAAATAATGGAACACTATAGCCACAGGTAAAGGTAATACAGTCAGAATTTACAGAAGTGAAAGTTAAGCACAGATTAATACTAAGATGCAGATTTTCCTGGCTTGATGACTGAACAATATTATTTCAGGAACAGTGTACCACAGAGCTCTCACTTCTTGTATTGTTTTTCCACTTGACATGTATGAGGACAGAAAAACTCAGTTGTAAACCAGAGAGAGAGCCAGAACTTTCAAAACTAGAGCAATCTGAAGATGTCCAGGATAAGATTTTAAAATAAACAACAGAAAAAGCAGTTTTTCCAGAAGAATGCTTCCTCCCCCTCTTCCCTGTCCCTCTCTCCTCTGCCTCCAGCAGAGCCAGCACCAGATGTTTCAGAAACCACACACTGGGCAGATACACAGGATCATCTGTCCCTTCTCCCATAAAGGTCTCATCCAAAGGGAAAAATTTAGACAACCTAGTTCAAAGAGCACGCCAGTAGCAGCAAGCAGCAAGCTTTCCATTTTAAATAGCTCTTACCTTTGAAAATAGAAATTTTAATGGAATAATTTGTAAATTTCAAATCCAGAAAATTGGATCACAACAGTAGAATAGTCTACAGGATATTTTTGTGATAAACACATTAATCTAAAACAGTTCATGAGTGTGTAATCTACAAACATGACTAATGAAGACTATTTTCTCAGAATTAAGATTACTGCAAAACTAACACAAAGTTCTGGCAGGGAAGTAACATTCTATAGATTTAAGAAAAAAGTGAAATATTTTTACACCAAAATAGAAGGGTTTCACCCTAATCCAGGAAACTGCTTTTCCTATATACAAATGCTTTTAAAAATGCAATTTTAATTTCCTCAAATATATGTAATGGTAAATATAAATTCTAAAAATAAATTATTTATTCAGGAATAATAGTAACACTTAATAGAATGGATTTAGACATTGAAATCAGGATGAATAATTAAAAATGGGTTTGTTCCAAAATAAGATAAATGTGTAGGTTAAAGAGATATTTCCTTCTATGTGTAAATGTAACAGGCAACTTTTTTTTTTCTCTGACTTTGACTGCTCTTTTACTTCTAAAAGCAGCAACTGTAAAGGATTCCTGGTGACAAGTGCTAGGGTCACAAGCAAGGCTGGTGAGCAGAGGAGAGCAGTGCCCAGGATAGCATTGAGGAGGGGCTGGGGGAGCTCTGGGGTTTTGCAGCCCCTACACCCCCTCTATGGCTGCAGAGTGTAAAACACCTCTTGGGTTGCTTTAAAGCATGCAGACAGCCAGTCCTGCCCTGCCTGGCCCAGGATCAAAGGACTGGAAAGGTGGCTCTGTGCCACTGCTCCCCCTGGCTCTGCTCAGCTTCACGGAGGCCAAACTCAGCACAGCTGAGAATCCATCCCAGCACGTTAATCATGGCTTGGGTGGAATTGCTGTCATACTGGAGTTTTCATTTCCTCCACCTTTTAAAGCCTGGCTTGTTCAAAGGAAGACAAGATTTCAATTTTGCAATGAAGCACCTCAGATTGGAAATGTCCTTCAGTTTGCAATTCTAGAAAGCAAGTGAAATTTATGGAAGTCGAGCATTTATTACATAGAAAATATTCACGAGTGGAATTGTTTCAGATGTCACTTGACAGTGATGTAAACACAGCACTGTGAAAGACAAAGTCCTAATCAGGCTGCTAAAAGCATTTTCGTATTAAGAAAAATGTACTACAGTTAATATAAAATTTGATTTGCCAAAAGTGCAGGAAATTGAGTTAGGTGCTCACTCTGTCTGGTGCCAGTGGGGCTTCTGGCAGTACAGCCTGGCACCAGAGCCTTGGGGGTTTCTTTGTCCTCTTTTTTGCCTTCCCATGGAGAGAGACAAAGAAAAAAAGAAATTACAGTCATTTCAGGGTGGTGAAACAAAGTCACAAGAAGAATTGTACATTCACAATGAACAAGTGTAGATATGGTATTAGCCAAATTTCTTACACAGAATCAAATGCATTTCACCACAGTGGAGGTATAATTCAAGCCTTTACTGCAGTCCAGCTGCAATATCGAGTTCAAGAGAATTATATGTCCTTTTTTATTAATTATATTTAAATGGCCTACAGAGCAGAGACATACCACAGCTCTGGTGCTATCAGAGCCACAACTCCATGTACTCTAGAAGACTCACTGGAAACAGATGCATATTTATGACATCTATAATTGATATCAACATAGCGTTATTTTGTTCCAGAAGTTATTCCTAGGAGTTGGTCGGGGGCTACTGTCTCCCATGGACAGGTTGGATTGAGATTCCTGTAGACACTGGGATGTGAGGGACCAAAAATGCATATGAGGTCACAAAGCCCAAGGAGACAAATGAAAACTCCCTGTACAAAGATAAAATATTTCTAACTAGAAAAAGTTTGCTGGATTATGGAAATATATTCTTTCTGAATACTTTTTTCCTCTTCAAATCCTAGCCATCTTTAAAAGCCAGGTGACAGCTCTCACAAGAGAAATTTTTTTTCTTCCCTCCTGTGATTTGATTTAGATCTCCTTTCCAGTGACAGACTGCCAGGTTGTGTAAAGCCCAGAGATCTCTACAGCAGGCAGTCCACTAATGACTCCGAGTTTGTGTAAGATACAGAGAAAAGTATATACAGAGAGCAAGGAGAGAGAGAGTAGAAGAAGAAAGAATTAACCATCCATCTCATTCACCCATCAGACAAGTCCCCCAGGCCCCCAGCTCGAGCCCTGCTGGGGCAGTGGGAGGCAGAATTATTCCTGTTGGGCTCCAGGCACCCTCAGTTGGTCAGTGCAGATGTTCTATTGCCACTCCATCGACAAGTCACTATAAACTGCAGCTACTAAAAAAGTACAAATGTAGTTGTGTTTTCAGTGCTTTGTTTGAATGGCTTATATTTTTTGTCTGCAAAGTTTGAAAACTTTTCTTTTTAATAGGATGTTTCTTTTTTTCTCTCTTTTTTATTTTTTTAATATCAGTTGCAAAACTGCCGAAGTCATAGTCACATGTCAAAACCCTGACACCTACTTTTAATGATTTCCATTTCCATTTTCATTCCAACCGTCTCATCCACTTAACTTCCTCATTGCTTGGCTTCTGCTCCAGCGTTCACTTCTACATTTTATCAGTGTTCCGTGGCTTTCAATGGAATAACTCCACGGTCACTCACATACTGTAATGCAACCACTATCTTCATTATGTTGAGTGGACTTCACTCCTTCAGCAGCAGTAAAAACAAAGAGGCAGTTAAATTTTCTTTATTTTGGATTATAGGTTTCCACTTCAAAATAATTTACCTTGGTTCAAATCACATATAGAACTTAAAAATAAAATAGTCCAGTTAATGGATCTTTGCTTTAGCAAAGAATCAGGAACTCTCACAGTGTGAGCATTTTGAGAAAAATACTTTCATGACATTCAGCTGAGTAGAACAGTCATAATTAATTTAAGTCAACTGTGCCAAAGCAACATTATTACTACATAGGGGATGTTTGCAATGGAGGATGAGTTATTGACTCAACAGGCCTAACAGTCCTGACAGAGCTTGACCTGCATTTAGCCTGCACTACATACAGCCAAAAACAATGAAGTCTCATCCTGCAGTTCTCACAATATCTAACCACTTCTGAGGAAAGAGCTTCCCATTCCGCTGTGTTGGTAAAATACAAACTACTAATTAATATTTTGTATTCATGATTATAATTAATAATAGTTGCTGGCATCTTGGAGGCTTAACCAAGACTTGGATCCTACTGGAGTGCTTTAGGAAGATCTTGGAACAGGCAGCTCTGCCTTGTGTGACTCAGTTTACAAACTGGGCAGACATGAGCAAACGAAATTAGGTCCTCTTGCCCAAGTTCACACAGTTGAAGCACAAAGCTCAGGCAGGGAAGGTGACCACCACAATGGAATGGGACAAAAAAAAATTCCTGTAGATACTTTTACCCACTCTTGGGAGTAAGTGTAACTTCAGGCCTCAGACCCAAGGAATCACTTCAGGGATTTTAATGATGATGTGAATTGCTTGCTCTTAGATTTTAAAGTAGGTAAACACAAAATTTATTTTCTTTGCTACAAACAAAGGCAGTTTCAGCACTCCTTGAACTAGGAAGGGGAAAAGTAGATAAAAAATTTGTGTTTGTCTTGTTGAAGGATGTATGAACTCTTCTTTTGGGTCAAAATATCTTTCAGGTCATAAGGACTGTGTGTTTCTGGAGAAAAGTCTTTTTTCTGATGTTTCGTACAGAGTGTAGCTTTGGTCAATATGATTCAGAATAAGGAAAGACACTGCACTTCTTTAAAGTAATGATGACATTAACATTGAACTCTTGTTACATATAAAGGTACAGCCAAGAACAAAGGGCATGCAAAAACAGAATCAAGAGCAATCGTTTCTTAGATACTATTAGGAGTTTTAACATCCAGACTAGGGAGCTGGCAAACAAGATAATTCTTTAGTCACAAGAGCAGATCACTGCCTGGAGAGCTGAAAAGACTAACTTTTTTTTCCTGAAAATATACTTAAATCAACCTTCCTATGTGGAAACTGAGTGCCGTAACCATATTCTGCTAGGAAAATAAATCCCCACAGCATTCGGAAAAAGGGGTCTATGTACCATACTTTGAAATGCTTAGAAATATGTCCACAGGACATCAGAAACATAGAACAGGTGAGATGGGTGCTGAAGAGAGCCAGGGGATGTACAGAAGAGCCGTATCATCTTCCACATGAATGTCATGATCTTACAATTTCAGAAATAGTTTTAAGACAAAAAAGTGTGTGTAGGTATGTGTACACAGAAGACTATGAACTTATGGAAGGTTGTGGAAGTCTTAATTAGCTTGGGTTAGTCTCAGAGGTCACCCAAGAGAGACAAAACTAGTTTATAAAAGGTCTCAGCTAGAGCAAAGACCTCAAAGTTTCCATCACAAAGAGAGAGAGAACATTTCTTATACCTGAAAGTATCTCAAAGGGGTGACAGGTGGGCAAACATGGTGGAGCCTAAAGAGCAAGGAGGAGACACAAGAGACACCAGCTGAAGAGAGAAGAAAGAAAAGATCTCAAATCCTTGATATACTTTTGTGCCTCTGCCTTCCTTTTCACAAAAAGGCATTTCTTCACACTGAGAGGTTTAAATAATTCTTTCAGAAATTCCACCTGGTCCTAAGGAGTTTGCTCCCTTGAAAACTCTCAAAGGCTGGCTATTTTTAATTTTCCTTCAGCTATTTCCATTTTTATCATTTTTTATCTGCCTTCTGGATAGGAACATGTACTTGGCACAATTTGTCAGTTCTTACAAACTCTGAGTCTTGGAAGCACCTTGTCTTCTTCTCTGGACAGATTTACCAAGGGGCACAGAAAACCCACCAGCAGAGGATGGGTGGTAGGAGAGCTAAAGTGAAATAACTCAAGCTAACTCAAAGATCTACCATGCATTGCACCCCTGCAGGAAATATTGTTGTCACATGGTCTCTGAGGTCCAGTGATAATAAAGAATGTGTAAGAAAACTTTTATAAATATTATAATACCTTCCCTTTTTTTTTTTCCTTGCCTTGGGAGACATGTTCCCAATGGCGAAAGAAAGACAGGAAAGATAACTCCTAACTAGAAGCTGCTGCTGGATCCTGTCTTGTAGCTTTGCCCATTGTTTGTTATGGAGATGGGAACTGGAGGTAATGTAATTTATCCAAGTAGATCCAAAGAAGGGTGAAGGCAGTAAAGAATGTAGAATTAACTAAATTTTTTTGCCTTCATTTAAATATTCCACGTGCCACAGAATGACATGGTTACTTTTAGAGTTATTTTAAAATGCTGAGTTTTCCATATCCTGAGCCTGAATTTTTTGTACTCATTCAGCTTCGTGTTGGTTTTAACTGTTTGTTTTTAGCAGTTTGTCAGCTCCTACAGCCATCACACCCACGGTAAAAATTAAGAAGGTCCTTCTAGTATCTGATCTACCTATTGAGAAGAAAACAAAGATTATAGCGGGGCTGTTCTGGAGTATATTTTTAAAAGACAAATTTTGTTTTAGCACATTTTTAGAGTGAGACCTGGTTTGAAAAATGGACTTCCATCAAGAATTACGAGGAGAATAAAAGCTAATAAATTGACTGACAAACAAATGTTTGAGTTTAAACTTTGTAACTGTTCGTTTTTCCTAGAGCTGTACTAAGGGTCAGATGCCGATGAATGTAATGTGGGATTAATTTAAAAAATCATATCTATTTAATATATAGAATAATAAAAAAGACAAGTCACATCTTTACCTCTCTGAGAGAGTAAATAATCTTCACACACTCCTTTTTTCAGAGGCTGACAAAAAGTCACCATATGGGTCATAATGGAAACAGTATCTTCCACCTCTTTGTACCTGAGCAAATGACCTCCTTTCAAGATGAATTTTCCAGAAAGCAGGTAATTGAATTACTTGAGTGCTGATCCACTTCAAAGGTTGTTCTTTATAGGAAGTATAATCAGATTCTGATGCTTTGATCAAGGGAATCTAGGAACCTGTTACTCGATCACAAACTCTACTATTTTCCATGAAGAGATAACTAATCAATTACAGAAATACATCTGCTCTGAGTAATGTTATTGATGACTTGACAGAAGGAATGCATAATTCAAAGAGTAAAACCCCTGGGAAAGCTGGCAGTGACTGTGGACCAAGAAATTCAAATGAGACAGAGGGTGGCCAGCCTAGAGGTACGTTGCTAATGATTAATTGGGAGTATCCCCCCTGGCTTCATTTGAAATGGAAGATGGCAGTGAAAGGAAGGGTCTGCTGCTCAAAGCTGGTTAGATATATGGTTGTCAAATCCTGGCACCTTCCCTTTCCCTGAGCAAGCCTGCTCAGTTTCACAGCACAATCTGATTTTTCCAGCCATACCTGGCTAAGGAAGTACTGATTCTCTTCCAGAGAAATCTATCCAAAGGCAGGGTTCATTCACCTGTCTTGTATGCCACACACAAACCTCTGTGAGAAATTAAAATTAGTCCATATTTTTAAAAACACAATATAATAGTTCACTACTAATTGTACTTGACTGAAGTCAAAGCAAAATTTAATTGTAATAATTACACCCATGTGCTAAAGACTCTCATTATTGTACTATGTGAGCATCTCAGAGCATCTTTACAACTCAGGCATACAGGAAATAAGTGTCATTAACTAAATCTGTGTAATTAAAAACATCCTTGTCCAGTAGAGCACCTTACAACTCTTAACTCAGTTACAGCCAGACCCACAGGTGCCCTCCTCCTGTTCATGAGCAGTGGGTTTCACCAGAAAAAACCCACATATTTTCAAGCACAAAACTCCCCACAACCTTAAAGTTCTCTTCAAATTATAAAATCAACTTGAGGCTGACACAGGAAAGAATCTGAGGGGAATGTCTGGAGAGCTTAAGAGAACCAAAACAAAGCACTGCAAATGAAGTCATCTTTGCAATCTCATCTACTTTAAGTAATTCAAAAATCAAAATATTTGTCGGTTAAAAACTTAATTCTTTCCTATATCCATTTAAAATGAAAGCAGTTTGGTTTCTTTTTTTTTCTTCTTCAGTAAACTCAGCTGAATTTGGTCAAACTTTAAGATTATATTTCATTGCTTTGCTTTTGCTTAAGTGCTTCAATGCCCAGTCACAAGCTAACTTTATGCACTGCAAGCAGGACAAGAGCTGACTGGGAAGAGACGAAGGTAGCCCTTAGAAAACCATCTCCTCCCCTTTTGGCCTTGAATTGTAAGCATTCACAGAAGACAGAAGAATAAAGTGTTTGAGGTCTGGACAAATTTTGCTGAATCTCTCAGGCGAGCAGCTCAGCCAAATCTGAGAAGCTCCTGCTGTGAAAGGCTGCAAGTCCTTAGTGGAGGGTAACCCTCACAAGGTGTGGTTACAGCAGTACACTGAAATTCAGTGGCAATAATAACTGCCCACAGGCTTTTAATCCAGGCGTGTATGTGCACCTCTTATTCTTTCTCAAATTTTGCATCTATGTGAAGCTGTTTATTTTATTACCTTTTATTTCAAAGATGAAGGAAATATGTAGTCCATGCACAGAATTAACAAAATTAAGAAAAGGGAGGGGAAGTACAAGTCATTTGAATTCAGTTTTTATGCAGCATGCCAAAATAGGGTGAAGATAAAAGTGATAGCAGTGCACTGAATGAATTGTAGGGTTTGTTTTTATCTTTCTTCTTGAACAGATTCCTGCAGTTTACTTTTTTGAGCATCTTACAGCATCTTTGGATTAACCAACAAAGAAATTCTTTCTGCACACAGCATGTGGTCAAATGAAGATTCTGTTCAAAGTGACATGAAATCAGAAATATTGGCTATATAACAGGTATTGTCTTTTTCTATACCTCTGTTCTTCATTGTCAGTAGTCTCCATAACTGAAGAGACACACTCACAAAGAAGTAAGAAATGTTCAAAGTGGGCAACAGATGCTTTATTAGAAGGCAAACCTTTCTCTTTTCTCTATTCATTTTATCCTAACACCAGCAGGTTTCCAAGGGGGAGAAAAAGCAGCTTTGAACTTCTTTTTTCCTTCCAACTGCTGTATTTTTTTAAAAAGGTCCTAATTTCAAATGCTTTAGTGAAGTCTGACTTAGTGCTCTTATGCTACAAAACACTTAATGCTTTAATAGTAGGATCACTATGAGTTCCCCTTTATATTTGCATTCTTTTCTGATTATTAATTGGACAGACAAGTCCCAGTTATTGGTGCTTCAGAATTCTGCTCCTCCAGGACCCAAACAATGCTCATCTTGGGTGGTAGGGAGCTATGGGGGACCTTTGACCCAAATAGCCTGGGAACAGTTTATGGATTCATTCCAGTGTCCTATATGAAAACTGTTTTTACCTCCACATGCATACGGAACTTGTGATGTTACCACCTTAAAAGGACTTACTACACTAGCGAGGAGTCAGGCCAACCTCTTAATTGAAGTCAGTTGGAGTTTTGCTCAGTCACTGAATACCAAAATGAACCCAAAGGAAAGCAGCAGCCAGACCCAAAGCAGGGGTAAACCAGGCTTGTTGCACAGAAACCCATCTGCATCCTGCCTCGGAGGCCCAAAGGCCAGTGTCACGTGGCCCACAAAGCAGCATCCCTGGAGCCCTGCTCACATAAACTTTTCATCACACTGCATTCAAACTTGGGCTGCTCACTGTAGTTATAGCATGAAAAAAAAGCAGGACTAGCACATTCTTATATCCCGTGTCAATGGACAGGGATGAATAGGCATAAACAGGGCTCAATGCCCATTTATGAGACTGTGTAGGAGCCATGGGGGCTGGATATACATCAGCAGTGGGTGCATTCTCTCCATGGCAGCACATTAGCTGCCATTCGACACAAAAGTTCAGTTTAGACCAAGGGTGTCAAAGCAGCAGTGGACTAACCAGGACTCAGGGACATGAAAAGAGATGAGACCTTAGTAAAAGACTAAGCAGTCAGCAGGGAGAGTTACTAGACTGTAATTTTGTGTTACACATCACATTTGATGTCACTCTAAAACTGCATCATAAATGAACATTTTCTTTAATTAATACTCAGACAAATTATGTATTCTGTTCAATTGTTGATCAACAACTCAACCTCAGATATTGTTCTCCATCTGAATAGCTTAACACATTTAAGAACGTCAAAACAGGATGTTTTTGAGCTCTGGTTCTAAGATTAATGGACTCTACAGGGAACCAGAAGCAATGAGAAACCAGTCTGAGAAACCAGTGAGCCGCTTATCTTCCAGGGGGATTCAGTGATTCTGAAGTCTGGCTTCCATCTTTTTTTAGCTCCTAACCTGTACCTCAAAGGGTAATGATGTGTTCAAATGCTCTAGGGCATCTCTCCTTTTCATTCCTTCTTTTCTTTTTTGAGAGAAATGGACAAAGCAACTCTTGGTGATTTTTTAATGTGTTTTAGGTAAGAACACAGTTAGGGACCAGCCTTTCCTACATGGTATTTAACATTCACTCACTTTCCAAAAGCACAACCAGTCAGAAGTTTTAATTACAAACTACAGTTTCAACTACCAACTTCTGCTTGCAGAAGATTTGTAAAATAGTCACCTGAAGGAGGTGCATGAAAGAAAGAAAATTATTTCTAGAATGGGACCATGCATTTTGCTACTGAAAGAATATATGTACTGAAAGGTATCTTTCCAAAGAAAGGAAATGAACTTATAAAATTAAAATCAGGAAGGCAGGATTACGTGAGGAAAACAATAATGGGGAGAAGATCAAGAAAGATTCAGAGAGTACATTGCCAAAGAATAAAGCTATTGTGTAGATGAACTGGATTAAATTAACCTCCAACATTAGGGCTCATTCAGAATAGAGAGTAAAAAGCAATAATTTTAAAAGGATGGAAGTGACCTAAGTGTGCAGAAATTGCAGACACTACTTTATAAAATAGGATATTGTGGCTTGTATCTAAATATGTGAACACAATCCAAGGTTCTGATAAACACTGAGCTTTGACCCTGTTTGTATGGCCAGGGTTTGCTCAAGAGGGAGCACAAGGCAGTTGTCAGAGGAGGAGGCTGTTGCAGTCTCTTTCTGAACATTAGGTCCTGAGTGCTTTCTAGTCCTCTCATCTCTACATTTCTACTGAAACAAGGTTTATTTAGAAAAGATTTTTATTAGAGTAGATGATCATAACTGGAGGGAAAAAAATAAAAAGGCCATTTTTACTCACCTGTCACCAGTAGGTTCAGAAATTAGAAATTATCACAGTGTAAAAGCAAGCTTGACAAACTATAGGAGTGGCTGTTGTTGGATCAGTGGTCAGTGATGGTCCTGCCCCAGAGGGCAGAGCAAAGGAAACCTTGGGCAGCCACAGATACATTATGTGAGAGCCAGGGAGGAGAGAAAATATAATATAAAGCAGTCATTATGCACCGCACTGTGAAACAGTGAAATTGCTGAACTGCTCTAATAGTTCAGTAATTCCTCCTACTGAAAAGGAAATAACATGGAATAAATTTTAGAAAGAGAGTCTTGAATAACAACAAAGAAGGAAATGGTCAAGCTGCAAGATAAGTATGCAGCAAGGAGGAAAACTAATTTAGCTGGAATCTGAAAAAAAAAATCCATTATGGCCAATAAATTAAATCCTAGATCTAGTAAATGGAATGGTTTGCTTTGTTTGGGATTTTTGTTTGGGTTCTGTTTTGTAAGGCAACTTCAGAAAGACCGGCATTTGCCTAGTCTATTATTATTTACTCACAGAAAAGAAGCTACAAAATCTCTAATATATGGAAGTGATAGGCACTCTATGTTAAAGCCCAGCTACAAGCATTCTGCTTCCTGAATTGCTGTGCTTTAGCACTGAGTGAGTTTCCAAGAGGCATGCACAGGGCAAGAATTTATTCAGACAATAGGACTGTTCACTTCGGAATTTGTCCTTCCCTCGAAGTCTCCCAGTTACAGAACGTTTCTGTTCTCTTCTCTAAATGCATGGGCAAAAGCCACTGGCATACACAGAGAGAGAGAAGGGACACAGACTACTACAGATATGATGACTGATGAAGTTCAGCCCCCAGGCTACTACTTCACACTGGCAGATGTCCTCTAAGGATTGCCCAGGGTCCTGTACAACCTCTGACAGTTTTATCTGAAGGCTAGGGTTTGGAAGCACCCAAGTAGTAAAGCATTAGCCCTGAAATGCTAAAACTTCCAGGGAAATAGCATTTGAAGAAGGACAGAGGCATTTTCATCTGGTATCCACTGCTGAGAGCAACCTTTTAGCTTGGTGCTGGGGTCTAAGATCCTGAGAAAGATAGGCCCTTGCACTTACATGATCATCACCTATATCAAACAACTCAAACGAAAAGGAACATCTCTCATGTAAATCTCTTCAGGAAATGAATAGAAAGACCTGAAAAGGTTAAAGGCTACAGCGTTTAGAGCTTTTATTCATACCAAGAGAAAAAAAGGAGACAGTGTTCAAAAGTTTTATTCTTAGGCCATTTTCAACAATTTCCTTTTTAAAAAATAATCCTACTTTTATGAGAACACTCTTACCTTATTCAGAAAGCTCACAAATAGTTTCTTTTTCTTTCCCTCTATGTATGCCTCTGTGTGTCTGAGGATAACAGCAAGAGTGTAAATCTTTCACTTGCTCTTTATGTACTCCCTTACAACAAATACCATCTGAAGAGTCAGGGGAGTCCATTTAAGCTCTATTATGTTTCAGATTTAAACATCCCCTGACATCCCCTCTCAATTAGATTGTCTCTTCAAGTATTAGAATAATTGTTATAAGATATTCAGCACAGGCCACTCTGTGTATTTTTAAATATACAACAAAAAACCACACACATTTGTGTGCATGTATATGACACTTGCATATACATACGTATTCCTTGTAAATACATGTGAAAACCTAATCAAATAGTCCAGACAACTTTTCTACCTCTGAAGATGTATACCTACCTACGCAACAACATCTTTTATTTAGTTGTATCCTAAGTTCTCTTCAATGAGCTGCTGTTCTGGAAATAAGTATTTCAACAGAATAATAATTTTAAATTTAAATTTTAATTTACAAAAATAAGCCAGATATCTCAAGATGAATGAAAAATAAACCTTCAAGAACACACATGGAGAAGTTGCTCGTTTCTGTGGATTCCCCTTTTTCTGACAATATTGGCACTTTAGTATCCTTGCTACTACGAGGGCCTTTTGATCTCTACAACTTGGCGCCACCAGATTTGCCCTCTGTGTGTTGAGAGAACTTAAAAAAGATTGTTTAAGGAGGGCAGCTTCTGTGTAATTGCACATTAGCCATACTTAGAACGATTATGGCTTTCCTGACATCAGAATGATGGGTTATTAGCAGTATTTTAAGGTTTCTGTGCTGGGAACATTGCAATTCACCTCTGGATGGCCAAAAGAGTTGAGTCTACAGCAAAGATAAGGAAAAAGCTAGTTCATTTCTGGATTACTTAAATCAAGACTATCGCTTATGGGATTTATGCAGTGGTGAAATGCTTACTCCCTTCTCTATGCTGCACCTTCTTTTCTTGTATTGTGCCAATACAGATTCTGAGTCTTTCCTGTACTGAGGACTCAGTGACAGGAACATGTCAGAAATCACAACACAAATGTCATCCAGGAAATAATAATAAGAATCCTGCCATTATGATAAACCCTTCTATACTAAAAAAAAAAAAAAAAAAAAAAAAAAAAAAAAAAAAAAAAAAAAAAGCATTGGCCGTTACAGATGTCTGTAAAAATTAATGATCTTCTTTTTTTCTTACTTTCTTTAAATTTTGGTGATTAGCAAGCTGTCTGTGAAAGAGTATTTCCAGAAACTACATAATAGTTTGGACTTTTAAGAATTACCTTTATTATTAAGATGAGGCCTGAAAATTGAATTTCTTTTACATACTTTCTCCATAATATCTCAGATAACATCCCCACGTGCATGACACATGATGTATTACCATCGTAGCATACAATTACTGGTATCAACGTTTCAAATTCTATTTAGCCAGTATCTACACTGAAAGATAAATCATCCAAATTATGCACAACTTCAGTGTGTGAACTACTACATACATAGATGATTTCAGTCTGCCATGTTTTCAAAATGGAAAAAAAAATGTTTAAATTCCTTTGTAGTGCTCTAATGAATAAACATTATTCTTTTTATCCCAGACCTGGGTATTCTTCACTAATTAATTTCCATAACATTTGAATTGGAAGGAATCAGAACTCAGAAAAAAGATCAATATCAATTGACTGATGAGTTTTTACCTATTCTCTTCAACATAACTCAAAGAGAACTTTTGATCACTACCAAATTTCTAAAGGGAATATGATTTCAATGTTAAGACTAATGAGACTAGTTTAATCTCATCCCTACAAACAAATCAGCTTAAGCCTAATGAAATCTTATTTTTGTACATTAATTTACAAAGGAAACAGTTCAGGGTAAACAGACTTGTAGTATACATTGTTTAGAGACTATTGACTTTCGAATTAGCCTGCTTTTCAAACACTTCACGTCAAAAATATAGTCAAAATGCAAATGCAGCATAAACGGCTCTATAATAAATGCTCATTCAACATTTATTCTTTCTCAAATCATCTTTTAAAGCTCTTTCATGCTAATGTCTAGAAGATGTGACATTAGAAAAATTGCTTTGACATGCTAAGGGGCTCCAAGATTAACAAAAAGAGAAAGAACAAGATAAAGCTTTCAAAAGACCTATTTCAGAGGAATTATTACTTCCTTTGAAAGTCTTCCAAGGTTGCAGTGCATTTAAGCTTGTTGGCATACATGTAAATGAAGGACTACAAAAGTATTGCACTAAATACAACTTGAATTAAACCTTCAGGCTAATGTTAAGGAATAAGGATAAAGGCCAGATCCTAGGCTGGTAACAACTCATTTAAATTAAAGTTCTTTATTTGAGGATGTGAGGGAGAATTATTTTTTTAAAAAATCAATACAAGAATTTATAAATGTAATTCCCATTTAAAATGGCACAGGCTGATGAAGCTTCCTGATTGAGCAAGTGGCATTCTAAAGGGGTATATTAATGTACTCTGAGCCATGCTGCAAAATAGAGACAGCCTCAACCAGCAGCTTACTCTCCTTACATAAAAATAATCCCACCCACCACCAAAAATTCTTGATTCCATATCTAGAAGACAATGTGAATGTAGCTATCATCATTATTTTGACTTGTAAGAACTAAGCTGAGATTTAACTCTCTTATCATTTGAGATCCAAAGGAATGTTAAGTGCAGTTACAACTTTCTCTTTAAGGTTTGGTGGAAAAACCTCGCAGAGAGAAATTAGATTAAATAGTTAATTAAATAAACAATATCTCAGAAATATCTGGAAATATGTAAAGTGAATGCAGTTGCAAAACCCAGTGAGGGTTGTTATTTAAGAACCCCCCAGTTTGCTACCTTCCAGTCACTTGCTTCTTGGCAGCGCAGTAGCTGCACGATAGATTTCCAGTTACTGGTAATGATGGTTTCATGGCTCCTTTATCCATAATGTTTTGGCTTGATATAAAGCAAACTCGGTTTACGTTTAATGGTGCATGCAATGCATTCAAGAAAGCATCAAAGGCACATTTAATCATTACTCTGCTAGTAATATTCTTAACCTGTTACACAAAGCCATACTTATTCCTGCCAGTGGATTATGTCCTTGTCTCTCACCACCTACCAGCATCACAGACTTTCCATGCTGGCTGTACTTGTCAGCTCTTGAACAGACCAACTTGCTCGAGTGGTGACATCGTGTGTTTCTGCTCTCTTTGTCTTACATTCTCTCTCACGCCCATGTTTAATTCTCCTTCATGAAAGGTATTGTTTCCCAGAGTAATGAAAAAAATACATAACTTGAAAACAGACCAGGATAGACCAAAAAAAAAAATGTCTTCCTTGTCTGGTCTATCTGATCTTCTGTGGGGTTATTCAGCAAAATCTGTCCCCTAGTGAAAAACACAGTGATGTATTAGACTGCATTTACTGTGAAAATCCAGCGAGGTGTCTGGGTCCGTACGAGTGAGCCAATTCCTACGTAATACCTCCATTAAATGATAAACCACATTAACAGGTACATTTGTGGATGTGTTTCCTCATAACTTGCACTTTGCGCTGTCGCAGTTTTGATGGCAGGTCAAGTACTGCCTCAAAAGAACCACATCACAGCAACGGCAGCTGTAGGAGACAGGGCTGCCAGACGTACTTCTCAGAAGGATCACAATTTTCTCTAAGCAGGCTGCTTTGGAAAAAAAGTAGTCTAATAGCATTTAAAATTTACATGAATATTAGTAAGAATTTTAGATCAACAACATATGGCAGAATAGTTCATGTGTCTGCAAGAAATATGGTGCAAGAGAAACAATCTATGAAGAGCACCATCAATATACATTTTCTTTTTCTAAAGTATCTCAAAAGTATATGCCACTTAGACATGTGAGTGACGTGCAAAATCTCTCCAGTTAGCACCTGCACTTTCTACACCTACAAAATCATAACCCCGCTACTAACTTGATGGCATGAAACCTGAATTTGGGTATTTTTTGAGGGGGGCAAAGCATCTCACTGTTCACAAATGTAGATGCTTTGGAAAGTAAACTTACTCTACAGCAACTGCTAGATGAACTTAGACAATGCAATTTTCAATCTGTAAAATCAGAAATAGAAATGTCGATGTAGAAAAGTGAGCAAGCACAAAGCAGTGTTTACCTAAGTCTTCACCTAGCTTAAACTACTAGGAGATGTCAGTGCACGTATCTAATTGATGTGCCCAATTAAAAAATATAAAATACTTCTATCTCCAGTACTATAATGAAATTCATACTTCAAAATACTGGTCATTGAAAGTGTCATTGTAGCTTAAAAATGGGCTAATTCTTCTCAACAAAATTATGTGTTCGTATTGTCTTGTAGTTACTTTAAAGCAGGCTCAGTCATGTACAAACAACAAAAAGAGAACAAAAATATCTTCCTCATTTTAGCCTTACACTTTTTAATTCCCCACAGAAACATCATATGATATAATTAGGGAATTTTAGATGCAATTCTACAGATCCCTTTTTCTTGGCTCCCTTTCTCTCAAGGGAAGGAAGGAAAGGTTCCTGAGATGAATGTAAGGCTGTCAGCATTTGCTTTGGTTGCACTTATATTCCACCTGAACACTGAACCATAAAAAAAAATGAAGCTCTTTGATGCAGACTTCCATTCATCTGCCTGTAACACAAAATGTCTGGAGCAAAACATCTTCTAAGCTGCTACTTTCCTATACGGTTAGTTCACCTGAGACTGCTGAGCAGGGAATTGAAAGAGATCATCTCCATAAAAATCTGCTTTGGATAGTAACTTTGATAGGCCCAATAAATTTTGTAATAGAAAATTTTAATAGAAAGTGGCCTTCTTACTCCTGAGATTTCATACATAGTGATTAAATCACCTCAGAATACAACGTTACGCTATTCACTCAGCCCACAGATGCAGAAACAACTTTTGTTGATATACATAGTCATGTATTATCATGATATAAATAAAGCGGCTGATTGATGCACACTATGGTGAGTGAACAGGGCTATGCTGAGTGGACAGGGCGGTGGCCCTGGAAAAGGGAAGAAAATGCAATGTAATTAAAATTTTCAGTAATCCACTAGCTGCATGTCAGTGTTTCCAACAAAGCTGCTGCCATTCAGGTATAAACCCCACCTGGAGTGTAAATGCTGCAGAAAAAGTGACCTCCTGTCTCCTCTATTGTGTGATCTCTAGCCACACTGCATTGACTTTGCGAGACTGGTATTCCAGAACCTCCCAATAGAAAAGCAGTCCTTTTGCATTAGCTTGATCTGGCCCTTACGATATCAAACTGACTCCACACATCCTTGGGAGAGCTCCCAAAGTCAGCTCGTCATGCTTAACATCTGCATTAGATCCCATTAGCTCTGGAGTGTACATGCAGAGCTCGACTGGATCTCCATAAATTGCTTTTTGCCTTGTTTTCCCTTACACTTTTCCAAAAGGCCTCAGTCATGCACTAAATTTTTCAGTCCAAAATGAAAATACAAGGACGAAAGCTCAGTCCTCCTACCCAACTGGAGTCTGCAGCCAGATGCAAAGATATCTGTAGCTCAAACAGAATTTATGAGCTCTACATACTTAGATACTAGAAGTTATCAAAGCCTAAATTAATTCTGGCCATGACTCTTGCTGCATACTTTCAAGCCAATACATTTATTCTGCAATTGCCATTAAAAGCAGCATTATGACAGGCGTATTTTTATACGCTACCGACACACATAATTAACACCATTGTCACTGGTCATTCTACTCACAACTTCAGCACATTATGCTTCTGGGCTTAGCCCCTGGGCCACAAACTCTCCTGTGCTCTTGGGATCCACGTGTTCCTAATTACATTTCCACATGCCAACAAATTCTTGCGGCTATTACAGGTCATCAGAAGGCATTTTTTCCACACACATAGCTGTGTTGTTCTTTCCTAAATCAAACAGTCCAACAGGGATCTGGTATGGTTCAGCTATCCTTTACGTGCCACAGAGAAATGCCTTGGAAATCAGGACAGGGTGCTCAAATTTTAAGGATCATTGCCCTTGCAGGAATACAATGCCTCTTAGGATCATTATCCTTGCAGGAATATAATTCTGCTTTGTCTGAAATGGTACTTAAGTCCAGCAAAATTTAATGCAATTCTTTATTTACAAACAAAACAACCATTTGCAATTCAGTCTCATCACCACTAAAAAACTGGTAAGAGGCGCGGAAGGAGAGAAAAAATATAATGCTTAACCAAGAAAAGAAAGAAAACTTGCCCTCTCTACATCCAGCTGATAAATTCACAGGTACTTACACCCTACCTCAATCAGGGATTTGGATTTTGAAAGATTTTCAGTTTAGAGAAGGATGCTGGCTTTCGTAACTGTTATGAAGCCCTCATAACTATTTAGAGGACTCCAAAATGTGAGGAAACTTCATCAAATTTCAACACCTTTCTTATATCTCCCTGCAAATATAAATTGTACAGGAAACTTCTGTTAGGAGAGTCTTGACCCTCTCTCCTTGGATCATCCACTGCCTTCAGAGCTGCTGTGGCAAAAGATATTATGTGAGAAGAATTAACCCACAGAAGAATAAGACATTTTCTCATTAGGTAAAGCAGTATGAAAACCTCAATGTGGAAAATTTCCATATGTTTACCTGAATATTTCACATATGAAAACTGGCAACCAAACTTCAGCAAAAAAATATGCAGGTGACTAATATATAGTTCAATATTTTATATTGACTGGCGTGAAATATAAGAACTTTTGGTATAGTAATGGGCTTAAGATGATTGACCTCAGTTCAGCTCTGAAGGGAAATTGTGACAACCTTCAAGAGGAGAACTAAGCAAAAATAATTACTGCACCAAAACCTGATGAGTATGACAAAATTCAGATGTGCCATCCATATGTGCAATGAAGGGTCAAATCTAATATTTGTTACCATTTCTGGGAAGAGACAGACTCCATATTACAACTACACCAAGTGTCAGAATTAGGACAGGGTCTCCTCACATGTCTTGCCATCTTACCATAAACATTATCCTACAGCCCCACACAGCTGCAATCAGAACACCAGCTCCATAGGAGGAAGCCATAAAACTTTTCAAATAATTAATTCAGGCTATGCCTGAAACATCCTCGTGTTGGCTTTAGGACCATGGAAAACTCTGTACATACCAAACAGATATCTATTCTCTGTTTCAGGCTAGCAAGAGCTGATGTGTCTGTCAACTTTAGCATGTGTCCTCAAAGAATGTTTGTGATCATCAAATATATTGTGGTACCCTGATCTGCAAATCATTTGACTGAAAAGTTTTCTTTAATGGTATTGGGGTAGAAATACCCCAGAAAAAATGCTTGAGGAAATCTATCTTTTAAAGGGAAAGCAATTTCAAATCAAATTTAAAAAAAAAAAAAAAGGCACTCTGCACTATGATTTAAAGAAGTTTGTCTTTTACAGTTCTAAATTCTATTTCTCAGATACACAAACAAGTTTATGGGAGACCAATGTCTAGATGCTTGGTACCAAATATTCCATAATCATGTCTTTATTTTTAAGATTGATGCATACAGTGCTTTCATCTGTGGATGCTACCTATTTTTCCTAATTAGCCGTTTGAAAGAGAATGCCAGAGTTTTGTAATGCAGAGGGAATGCTTTTTTCTCATCTCAGTCTGTTCCAAATGTCCTGTCGACTAGCAGGAATCTTTGAAGTTGTTCTGTGACTCTATCCCTTGAATCACAATCATGTCTAAATACTCTTACTCATGCTTACATTTGGCTTCTATTTTCCCTGCTTCCTGAAGCAGGCAGTTATTTGTCCATTATAAAATATTCTATGTCCATCCCTCACAACAGTCACAGAAAAACTAAAACCTGAGAGCTCCTTATTTAAAATGCAATTAGACTGCACATGATATAAAGCCTCCTTTTGTCCATAAAGCAGCAACAGAATCAATGGAGTGGGCTGCACCCTTCTGATTTGGGAGTATAAGCACAGGCCTCCTTCCATGGGGACACCAAGCAGGAGCAGTTCCTGGTCTCTCAGCATCCCTACTGCACCTCATGTATAGAACCACAGAACACCCCAGCCTAGAAGTGACATCAACAGATCATTTCTCCAGTGCTGCAATGTCTCTGGAGATACAGCACATCTTTTAGACTTTCTTGCTGGCAGAGGCAAGTATGGTTTAGACAAGGGAAAGGTGACACTATTTAGAAGCAGCAAAATTGTTCTAAATGCAAAGCTTTCCCCTTCCATGAGCCAACATTCATCAGGCTTCAGTGGTGGCTGTTCTTTTAGAGCAGAAGTTGCCATGGCTGTGGAAGGAAGGATCAGTCCCTCAGAGCTGTCTAACAGCCTATGCAAAACAAAGAGAATTCACCTGTCCTTCCTGGTGGAAAGGTGCATCAACCACAAGAACTGTACAGCTGACAAACTCAAAAAACCCTTTTTCTTCATTATATCTTTGGTAGAGCAGATTAGAGAACATTTTATTCACCTTTCCTCTTAGAGTCACAGATAAGTAGTGGCAAAAACTCAGCCTGCTGCACTGTGTGCCAGAAGATTTCCACCCATACTCTCTGTCAGGCAGGTACCAGAAGCTCTGTTAAACACTCCCAATGGCCACCTAGTAACACCATTTAGACAGATTTCCTGTGCCTTAGCATGTTATATTTTCTGACAACCGGTGCAGAATTCTCATTTTCTAGTAAAATTTTAAATAAGGCTTTTGCCTACTTCAAATATTTTTCTGACTAAAACTTCTTCCTCAGGCAACTGTTGTATTTTAGTCCTAACTAAAAATATGGTAGTACCCTAAGGAATTGAAATCTGCTTTACTGTTTAAGGCTTGGAACTTAAAACTCTACTGGGCACAACAATTAAACTCTACACAGTTTATAGCCCTGGCTAGAAGTGTTTATACAATTTTGTCACTAAGACAAAATGAACCAGGCAGAAAAGCAAAAACTGCTTCAGCCCTAGAATGGGCAGAGTTCTGCACTGGTATCTTGTTTGCCTGAATTATCATTTTGTCTTTTTACAAACCACACAGTGCTATAAATCAACAAGCAGTATAAAATTCTGGCTCTGACCTTTCCTCACTAGACTAACAGCTTTATTTTAAAGCATTATTGGAATCTGGTTTACATACTTTGTGTGTGAGGAAGAACAAACCAAACAAATATCGAAATTTACATGCTATAAAAATATATATTTGAATAACATTTTCTAACAGTTTTTGAATGTAAAACAGGATGGTACCAGCTTAGCAAAGTAAAAACAGAGTGAAAAAAATAGAAAAAACTAAAGCTTCTATTGCTAACAAAGGAAATTGATAACAAATAAAATTTTTATTGTGCCTGTAAATCTTTAAATTCACAAATTAAATTTCAGTGTCACAGTGAAATCTTGAGAATTTTGTAGTTAGAGGTATTGCATTGTAATAGCTATTCTTTCACCCAGCAACTCCTGTTTCCACAGACAATATTCTCTTAAAGTGAAACCTATCATATCTAGCATATAACTCTTCCTGGAACAAGGGGATCTCCATTTGTTGAGAAACTCAGACTTGTCACAAAGCATTACCATGCACCCTTCAGTCTTGTAAACAAACATTCTGCCTTCATTTCTGCACCACTTATGGTATAATTAAACAGCTCTTGTCTCTTGTCCAAACATCCACCGAAAGACTTCAAACAGCAAGAGAGTAAGCTGACTCAAAGAGAGGGACAAGGTGCAATAACAGAGGAACAAAATCTTCTCCCTTCCTTGTGACGGCCTAAGAGTTCCTACATTCTGCTCTTGCAGGACTAGATAATGATCAATGCTCCAGCTTGACTGGCTGTGTCTTGCAAGACTGAAAAAACTATTTCTCCCAATAGTGTTCTTAGTATAATGGGAAATCATCTCTGGGCCTCAATCTCAGAAAAGCAGCCTTTTTCATCCTGGAGTTCTGGTGCTTGGTGCCCTACTACCATTCTTTCATTTGAATCAAACCCCAAAATGTTTCTCCATAGATGCTCCAGAAACTGGAACAAAATATGCTTTATTTGTATCTCTGCAAAGACAAATAAAGCTGCCAGGCTAAAGCACTTCCATGTTTCACTCCAGCTGCAGGAGCACCACCTCACTCATGCTGCACTGCAGGTTCCACATGCCAACCAACTGCCCCAGGCAGAGTTGGACATTTCTATTTCTGATTTTACAGATTGAAAGTTGCATCGTCTAAGTTCATCTAGCAGTTATCAGATGTTGGAGAGAATCATTAGAGCCTGGCCAATAGTTTCCCTCAGGTTAAAGTGACATCCCACCATGTACAGTGGTGCTATCTGAAAACCTCAGGCACAAAGCACAGTAGCAAACTTGCAAGGCAGCATCAATATTCTTTCTATCACATGCTGCTGGATAAAACATAAGCAAATTAATCTGATGATTTAACCCTACCTAGATAAATATTCACAAGTACAGAGGGGAGGCTCTCAGTGTTCTTAGATATCATAACAGCACAGGAAACAAAGGTAAAGCTCTAGCTCTTAGTGGTGCTGATCCTTTGTCAAATAAGCAATAGTCTCAGAATTTAAGTCCTAATGACTTATCTTAGAAAGTGTAATTACCAACTAACCATGGTCATGGACCACTGGAACACTAGAATTCTTTGACTAGCCAGTAGTTCATGTGACAAAGAAAGGATGTGGCCTCTAAGACAGTCATTGTTAGGTAAAGATTTATGGGTATTTTTATTAAGCTCTTAATTTGCAAAAGCTTGACACAAGCAAAGTGTCATTAGAAATTCAGAGCATTCATCTGAAATACATGATGGAGACAAAATGGGTCAAAATCTTACCAAGACAGAAGCTCTGTGATGGCAGAGAAATCAAGGCCATTTCTCAGGAATGATTTCTCGATCATCCCTGAGAAAAAGTAATTTGGCATCATTTCCTTAATTCATAAACACACTTATCCAAGTATGAGTTCAAATCCTTTTCTTATAAAATCATGTGGTCTGGGGGTGTATTGTCTTCCTTGTTAATTCTATGCTGCACCTACAGCTTTGATATATCTGTGTGGCTCTATTTTCACAGGATTCCAAAAACCTGCTTTGAAATTGTATGATCCTTCAGAAAATCCCACTATCTTTCCTTTTTCAGGAGTGCAGCCCTTGTGGTAATTCATTCTTTTTTTTTTTTTTTTTCATTTTAACACCAGTTGTGGGCACATTCCATTAAATACTTCAACCATAACACATTTGTGGTCTAGTTACGCCTTACCCATTTTGATCCTTCATCCACATTGATAAGGATTTAATCATGGGAGTAATCCTGATTTGTTTGAATGACCTTGATTAACTGGACCCTAAATTTCTAAATATTTTCATCTAGATCTCTTTAGTTTACAGTAAAGTGCCATAACTTGACATTATCTGAATTTCCACTTGAACTGTGATTTAAATTCAAACATAGTATTCGTTTTTCTTAATTTCTTTTGATGTGCCAGATTAAAAGAAAGCTTTAAAATAGCAAAAAGATGGCAAGTAAAGTAAAACAAGAACTTGCTCATCGTGGGTGATGCACTGGAGAGTTCAAAAATGTGTGAACAGAACAGAAGAAGCAACAAACAGTACTTAAAGACAGAAAAATTTAATAACCTAGAAGAAAATCAAATGAGAGAAGAACAAAAGTAAAAGCATTTTTTTGTGAAGTTCAACAAAAACAGAAAGATGTTGTATAACTTAGGAAGGATTTCTGAACAGCTTAATGTTGTGAGGGGATGCTTTTTCCTGTGCGTATTTTGCTGGTAGTTGCCATTTCTGAGAAAATAAATCACCAACAAGAGAGTTTAAAAATTCAACCAATGTATGTCAAATGCACAGTGCCATTGTGAGGATCAGGTGCACAAGGTTTCTCTTGATTTAAATAGCACTGGTATTGGTACTTCAGTGAGTACTTCATATGACATGTTAAACCAGATTGGCATTCCTTGACCCTTCCTTTTTGTAAACAAGATTGGACGAAAGCCAAACTGCACAAAATGGCAACAGGAATCAAGTTAGTTCATGGAGTGCCTAAGCCAAAGGTGTTTATGTAATTTTGTTATGTAAATGTTAATATCTGAAAAGCATTAGCTAATGATAACTATGGCACAGTGGTATTTCTATTCATATTACAGGATTACTCACAATACTTCAAATAACAGCTGAAAAAGCTCATTTAGTACAAGCTATTCAAGAGCTGTACTTTTGAATCCTAAACCTCCAGCCATATGGCACTGGAAAGAGACAAAGTATTTTTCCTTAGAATATTATAGTAATGAACAGCTATTCGTATATCAGTATGGAATTATGTTTATCTTCTATGTGGGCACAGTACAGAAAAATAACTCATTTCCATGAGAATAAAATAGTACTAAACATATCATATCTATATCAGCAGCCGTTGATCTGAATCTCCTTAATTGTCATGCTAATTCAAGCCTCAAAACACAGTCCTCCCTTACAGTAATTCTGTGAAGCAAATGGAGAATCTTAGTCACGAAAAAATGAAGTGATGATTATCTTTTACACTCAAGAGAATAAGTTTAATAACTTCCCTGTCCCTGCCTTTTGTGAATAAAAATAACAATCATCACCAGCTATAAGTAAAATATCCTAATTTCCTACCATGCCTATAAGCAAAGGGATAAAATAATGAGAAAGCAAAACAGAGACTTCTGTGGTAAGAAGATAGAAGACAATCCATAATCCCATACAGTAGCACAGCTCATAAATGACTATCATACTGTAGTCCTTTGAGTAATTTTCTTTAGGATGACAAAGTGCTGCTGCTGAATTCACAAAAAGGTAGTTTGTCCACCGAATGCAGATATACTATTTTAAATGACAGTATAAGCTCAGCATAAAGGTCTGTGAATACTATTTGCAGTAAAGCTTTATAGAGATTTGAATTTCTAGTTTCAGCAAATGAAGTGATTGCAAATAATAGCAGCTTTTCTAGTGTACAGCATGTGCTTGGGTCTTTGAATTAATTGCTTTGCCTTTGTAAAGGCTAGGGCACAGTAAGTGGTATAACCAAGAAAGCCAAATGTTCAGAAAGGGAGGAGGCAGGCAGTCAAATTACTAGCCACAAATCACTCTTACACCATGAAGGAATAGACAGAGGGATGTACAGTTAAGTTAAAAGGTGATAAGAAAAGGAGATAAGGTAAAAAATGCACTGCATCATTTAGAAAAGAACTGTGGGGTGGCTGCACTGCAAACAGAAGGTACGTAAGCAGGCATCTCCTTTGTCAGCAAGGCTGAGCTTACATAATTATTTAGCCTTTTCCTTGTTCACACTCCATATTCATTTCCTACCTAATGTTGCTGAAAAAGAGAGGTAGACAAGAAGCTCTAGAATTCTAATAACACAAAGGCCTCAGCTGCTTGTTTAATTTCACTTGATTTTTGTGGCAGTCACCACATGCACTTACCCTAAATCAAATGCTCCTGCTGTGCACAGTGCCAGTACTTACAAGATCAAAGCCTTACAATAGATGATGCGAGTTAGTAAACTTCTAAAATATTAAAATTGAAATGGGACACATTTTTAGCAATTTCATAATTTCAAAAGTAAGCTTTCTGTGCACCGTCTCCATCCACAAACACTCCCCCCACTCATGCATAGATATATTTGATGTCTTCCATTACATTATGTTATGTCAGCGTTGCTAAGGCTAAAATCCGATGGTAAAACATAGATACTATGGGATTATTCTTGTCCATCCCATTTTAAATGGAGGACTTCTTACACACATTGTCAAACGTATTTCAGGACATATTTGCTGCATGTTCCACAGTAGCTGTGACACTGGGGGCTCCCATTACTAAAGCTGAATGAATAAGGCCCAGCCAACACACTGTTCCTGCTCAGCTTGAATTATTTTATACTTTGTCATTAATTCTGCTTTGCTGTATCATGCTACGGAACAGGCTTATTTAAATATTTATTTAACTTGAGTTGGACTCCAGGGCCCTTGTGGGTCCCTTCCAACTCAGGATATTCTGTGATTTTACCTCCAAACACACCATGACAGCAAAGTGTGCACAGACAAGCAGCAGCTCCTAGAAATATCACACAGATGCACAAAGAAGGGAGAGATCACATCTGACAACATTCTCCCAAAACACCAGTGGGGGAAAAGGCCTCCCAATGCAGAGACATGTATCTTAAACAAGTTAGTTGTGTTGCATGACTAGAATGTAAATGTTTTTCATTTTATTCTATTTTTTTTTAAGTCCGTGAAACATACCTGAGTTTTCTATTGAAAATTTTGAATAGTCTTTGATTAAAGTGTGAAAATCAATTGTAGGCATGAAGAAACACCCTTCACAAGAATGGGAAACTAGACATTTGGTCAGTAGCCCGATTTAATAAAACAGCAGTAATATAGTGGAACCAAAAGGAACTGACATAACTAATCTCTTAATCCTGTCTTCTTCTTCTTCTATCCATTTGTGTATAGAATAAAGGGGGTTGACAATAAACCATAAAAATGCATATGTTTCCCAGCAGGGTTTCCATTTTGGCCTGTCTTATATGCCACGGAATTGAGATTCTCATCTTTTAATCTGAAAGTGGCCAAACCATTCTACTTATTTCATACAAGCTGTAGTCCTTCTAGCACAGACCACTGTTGGTGTATGAACAAAAGAAAAATAAACTGAGAGTCCAAAATAAAGAAACATGTGGAAAAAAAGAAAGCAAGAATGCTGAACCATCTCAAACAGCAACCCACAAAAGCAGACCCCTCTTTATTAGTACCTGTACAACAAATAGTCACAGCTACATGGATAAATCTGGAATATTTTTCAAGTCAGAGAAAAATCTTTTAAGGTTCGTTGATAGTAAAAATTTAGATCAGTTAACTCTTCAATACTGCGCAAGACATTTTATAAGTACTATACAGAAATAGCTTAGTTGGTTAAAAATTAGTACAGTCTTAATAAAACTGAGGCACGTGCTTCTCTTTCTGATTTTTGTCTCTAAATCAGTATTTTTATCATCATCATTATGTCATCACTGTACTAACTGAAGCTTATTTTTCATTAACTATCAAATTTATGCCCTTTTTTCCCAAAAGGGGTTGCCCCACGGAATAATTTTGCTCAGCTGTTTATCACTTGCTGTTGTTGAATCTTAGAAGCATCGGTTCCTGTAAGCCAGTACAACACAGAAGCAGACTAGTTGTAACATTGACCTTTTCTTAAGTTCTGCAAACAGCTGGGCAGGTGGTTCACATGACTAATCTATAATTAGTCATCCTGATGCAAGAGTATTTCCTACTACCTTTTAAAAAGTACTATTTCAGTTTAACAGTGGCAGTTTGTTATTTTTGATACAGTTGTATAAGGGGTACTATTTCAATTTAACAGTGGCAGTTTGTTATTTTTGATACAGTTGTATAAGGGGTAAGCAGCTTTCAAACTGAAAACAATTACTCACTTTTCCTCCAGTTAAATTCTTGAGTTTCTTGCATCAATATTTGCTGACTGAGCTCAGCTAGTCTGTTAGAAATCCTGCTCTAAACGTGCAGACCCTTTTCCCAAGAAAGTTCTTTCCCTTGGAATCCTTTTATTTTCCCCCTCCTCTTTTTCTACAATAATTGTCACAGAAATGGCAGTATCTGATGTCTATGAAATACTCAAAAAACAACTAGCAGTTCACCCCAGTAGAACAGGAATCTGTTTTTCATACAAAAATATATTTGCTATTATAATCTTGCTATTATAATCTCTAGGTTCTGCTGTTGTTGTCAAGAAAGAGGAAATAGTTTCACCAGAATTAAATTTGATTTCAGTCTGCTAGAAGAGGAGTTATTTCCGGTCTGAAAATAAGAGTATATAGGTATAGAAATGGCATTATTCAAAGGAAAAAAAAAAAAAAAAGGGCAAACAAACCAACCTGTTCTCTCACAGAGACTGCAAGGAACTCTGGAACTCTGCTTTAATTCCAAGAACTCATTTTGGCCTCCAAAAATATGCTCACACAACCCTTTCTTTTTATGCATCCAGAAAACAGCATGGCTACTAATTTTTCTCCTTGCGATAGTAAAAATATAACGAGTTTACACAACTGCTTCTGTAAGCACCAGAAGGCTGGACTTTGATGATCTTTGTGGGTCCTTTCCAACTCAGGTTTTCTATGATTGTATGTACACGTGTCAGCAAAAGTACATGATGAGGACATCATTTTTTTCTCTTTTTTCTTTTTCAAACCCACAGAGATAACTGCAAGCATGACACCGACAAAAAATAAACTGAAAATAGCACAATTGGTTCAGATATTCAGCTAATACAAGACTGTTCCATTCATTTAAAACAGACTACCATAAAGAAAAAATAATTAATATCAGCTATAGATCTGTGTAACTCTGTATAGTTATACAGCTCATGGGATGTTTTCTTGCTCTGCCAAAATCTGTTGCATTTTCATTTCAACTCCCTTTATCAAATTGTTCTTCTGCTCATGAATTTATTCTCCACTCAAGATCTGTGAAAGTCATCAGTGATTTGGGTCATTCCATCACCAGACACCTTAAAAAACCCTCATTGAGTGGGAGCTAGATATGTAACGACTATTGACATTCATAAGAATCCCATCCTGATGCTACAGAGCATTTTTGAGCAGCTCCAGAATACGTAGCACTGTCTGATTAAACTGGTGTTTGCAGTAATGTCTCCGATAAAGGATTATACTTGTGCCACAGTTTAAAGAGAGTGTATATTCTAAACTCCCAGAGATTACCCAGAAACCATGCACTAGACAATTCAAGCTTTAAACCCATGCATACTTATTAGTAATCAAGCCAATCTCATTTTGATCTATGGTTGTTACTTGGCAGGAGGAAACAGCTTACAGCTACTCAAAAGTAGAACTGAAGTTCAAAACCAGAAGCCCATGGAAAGGCCTTTAATTATACGTACAGTGTTCTTACTTCTTCTTTCACTATCTTCAAATATATAAACAATCAGCAAAAAGAAAAAGAATTCTTTGATACAGCAGCACAGAGGAAATATATTCAGAAGAAGGAAGAGGAAGGCAAGTCACTATGAGAACAGAAGAAACTATTTCAAAAGGATTATAAAAAAGAAATCCTCGGGTTTATGCTTTGAAACATGTTAAAATTTTGTGAGACTCAGAAGACTATGATAACATGAGACTAAAATTATTCATAATTAAAAAGTTTTCCCCAAATAAAACATTTTAAAAACTGTTAAAAAGTAACAATACATGGTTTCAAAATCTTCATGTGCCTTGAAAAATATGAACTGAAATGCTTCACGATTAAAGACAGCTGCTCACTTACCAAAATTTATGAGAAAAAGAAAAAATTTTATTAAAACTTACTACCTAGTCCTAACATTGTATATAACACTCCCTCTTATTAAATGAAATTAATTATGTTAGTGCGCTTATGCATATTTCTGTGTGTATCTATATATATCCATACATGAATAGACATTGAGCATTAAGAAGTCTGACATTAAAATTACTGAAAGGTCTTCCATTCTTGAAGGGGGAACAATCAAACACAGGCTTGTGTGTACAACTATAATTCAAACAGCTCTGGAACACATTCATCATTTTTCTGTCCTTTTGTACCTCTCCAATCTGCATCCCAGTCTATTACCCTTGCACTGTGCTGCCTCCTGCCCCTGCAGCCTGGGCCGAGCAGATGTGTAATTTATGGCCTCCCTCCCAGGGAGGTGCTCAGACACAGCTCAGCTCCAGCAGCCCGGAGGAATTGCCAGGGAAGTGCAGATCCAGGCAATAGGGAGCCTCTGCCTGGCTTTGCAGAACGAGCAGGTCCCACTAAGGGCAGCCACACTTGCCAGAGGGCTCAGTGCCTGTCCACAGGCAGAATAAAATAGCATGCCACGGACACCAAACACCAACACTGTTCTCCCCACTGAATTTTGCATCCTGGAGCCAATCCATTTTTCAATGTCAGGATCATGATTTTTTCATTACGTGCAGATATGTATCTCTCTACTCTTATTCTCAAAAAAGCACATCCACCTTCACTGAAATTTAAGGTGGGAAAAGTCAGCTAAAAGAAAAGTGTCTTGAAGGAGAGTTTTCAAACCAAGCCATTAAATTTTGGGGAAGACGTCAGCAAGAAGCAGTGATGGTAGAACTGCCTGAAGAACTCACACATTTGCAAAAGACTATTGGAAATGTTACCTCCTGTCACCTGTGGTGTTAAAATGCAAACTGGGCTGAAGACTCTGGGGGACGAGTCTATGACAAATTTCACCCAAACTGCACAAGTACTTAAGAGACATAACACACTCCAACCTTTCAAATACCTTGGAAGTTGTCCTGGATGAATCCAAGGTCAGGTGGCCCCAGCTCTCTGGGTCAGTAGCCAACTGGCAAACAGAACCCACGGCCTCACCACAGAGTGGTGCCATGTCCCAGGCATGTGGCTGGGGACCAGCAAAATAACAGCACTTCTCACACTTTTCTTCTGCCTCCTTCTACCTGAAAGATTGCAACTTAGGTTCTGTATCATAAAAATGAAACAGAAATTAATACAAATTAATACTTTTTTTGCTACCTGCACAGCCTCTTGAAAGAATGCTTGCCAGAACACTCCTGAAAAAAATAAAAATACACCTTCAAAATTTGCCCAAAACAGATTTACCAACCCTAATTCTTATTCAGAAGGGTGATCCCATTCACACCTTTTCAATTCCTTTTACTTGTGGTTAGTTGCCTGGGGTAGAAAATTCCACATCTGCCAATTAAATAATGACTGCTTTTAAGTGTTGCTATTTAAAGCTGATAAACTTTGTAAAAACACATATGTTTCACAGACTGCCAGGACTGGAATTTTAGTTTCCACATTGCTACCCCAATCCATTTTTTATTGTGCATATCTTATTTTTTTTTTCTCTGTAGTGTCATTAATCTGCTCCCTGGCTGTGCAGAATAATATCCCACAAGAGCAGGCTGCTTTTTGAATATTTTATTATTTCTCATTGTATTTCCAAAGTAATATATATTTACAAATTCAACCTCCTACAGGCAGAACTATATTGTTTTCCCTCTGTTTGAGAACCAAGGCATAGATATCTAATATAAATAGAAAAATCTATCTACACTCATTTGCGTTGAAAGAAAGAACCAATCACATATCAAGCTGTGCAAGAAAAGAGGGGAAAAGAGATTTGCATACTGCAGGAGAAGACAGAGGGGCAGAGATGTACACAAAGGGGTTATGTTCCTATTGCAATACATCTTTCAGTTCTGCTGAAGGACAACTCTTTCCAGGATGTCTCTCTCATATCTGAACAGATTTTATTCAGTGGGAAGTACACTGGAAGGGCTTGGCTGAGTATTTATACCTCACAGTCCTGACTCGTTTCATCAAAGACTTTCCTGGGGTCCCCTTTTTTGACACAGAGAGCAGGAAGAGGAGTGAAAACACTCTCCCCTGCTTCCCCTCAGTACTGGTAGCCAATATGGCCCCAGTACACTGAACTCCCAGAGGCTCCTCCACTGCAGGGAGCTCCCGTGAGACAAAGATGGATCTTTTCTAGTTTCTGAACAAGGCAAGGCTGAGCGTGAACTTGACTCTTTATAGGTGAGTACTCCTAAATATCTGCATGGTCCTTACCACTTGATTTAGAAAAAGGAGAAAATCCTCTTACAAAGGGGAAGAGAGACATTCTCATAGGCAAGGCATGGTGTTTTGGAAAAGGTTTCGCCATTCTGACGCAGATATCCTGTGCGTCTTTAGCACTGAGGTCTCCCTGTTTCTTCACTCCCTCCAAGAAGAACAACTCACCTTACCTCATATGTCTGTAAAGATGATAAATGTAAAATCGAGGGACTGGGAGCGCTCTGGGAAGAAAAGGAGACATTAGATTCACTAGAGCCAAAGTCACTGCACATTTATCGGTTGAATTATACAGAAGCTGAAAAAGGTGCACAGAAAGTGGGAGGGAGTTGCCCATTAAAAAAAAAAAAAAAAAAAAAAAAAAAAAAAAAAAAAAAAAGCACAACAAAAAAAGCCTCATTGTTTTGAAGGCCCCAAATCTAGGTTTCCTAGGCATGAATATGAATTTCAGCCTTAAAACTGAAATCATTATGGATAAGAAACAGGAAAATACTATACATACCATGCACAGTATTTGCAAAGCCTTTCCATTTTTGCAGAGCTTTGTTGGCGTGCTTAGGTTAAGCACAACAATCCAACTACATAAGAGTATCCCAAGACTGTTATCTAAACTATGGAACTAAAGCATCCCTAAAATAGGTCATCTGATATTTAGAGAGACACGTATGTCTCTCTGTATGTGGGACATATTGCAGATATCAGATTTTCTGCTTTTTTGATCCATACAAGATTTGAAGCTCATTTAACCAGATATTTTCTACTAGATTACAAGTATCAACCATTTGAAAGCTGCTTTAAATATCACTCCTTATTCTTCAATATGAGAATGTGGGGATACATTACTAAAAAATACATGGTCAAAACCAGCAAGCCCCAAACATGATGCACCCTACCACATTTCATAGCAACTATGCATATTTTGTTCTCTACTCTTAAAGCTAAAAGTCTTGACCTTTTTCATTGTCCAAAATAAATAACATGACAGCTATTCAGCACCTATATTCTTCAACTACATGAAATTGTTATAGATTAGGAATTTTTCAGAGTAGGTGAAGGGTTGTACACCGTCATGCAAACAGCAAATATTCAGCAAAAACTCTTACAGAAACATAATTCACAATATGTTTTACATTATTATTTTTTTATTATTTCAGTTCCCTTTCAGACAGCTGTTGCCTACATTTGAATTGAAAGGAAATAAAATAAACACTACTTATTTTTAATTGTGGTTCTTTTTAGCATTAGTCTTAATTTTCTACCATATTCAAAATGGACAAATATGATGGTTGGTTTTTCCTTTGTTCATTTTTTTTTAAATTCAATAAATTCTATGCAAGGACTGATTATTTCAATGTGTTTCACTTGTACTTCATGATTGATGATCCTGCTCTAGGAGGCTCTGAAACCTCTAGAAATTTCTTTGCTGTCTTAAATAGATTTTGGATCACCTTAATACCATCACTATATCAGGGCTACTATTATAAGAAAGACAGGTTTACTTAACAAGCTCAGTGTTCTAAAAAGAACTGCCTCCTGTGAGTATTTGGGAGCTGATATTACACCTTTTATTGGTGTATGATTAGAGGCTGAGATAGCTATTAACTCCTAATTACCTAACAGTATTTTTCCTGTATTTACAATCACTTAGTACTGTGCTTTTTAGTCATAGGAAAACATTTCCTCAAATAATCCCATCTTACTCTCCAAACATCATACAAAAATAGTGTTTTGTAACAGATCTGGAGCTATGAAGTGGAAATCATGAAAAGGCTTCATGCATTCATATCTGGTAGGCTGGAGTGTTCTTCAAAATTATCTATAAATCTGGGTGAACACTTTCCCTTCACTAATATTAAAAAACAAACAAACAAACAAACAAACAAACAAAAAAACAGCTAACAAAGCTAAAAAAAAAATCAGCACCATCTTATAAAGCCATTTTCAGTGCATTCCATATTGCAAAGTGAGTAACGAATCTTTATCTCATTTTGAAACAAATGATGGTGAAAGAAATTAGCCCCTGAAACAAAACCAACAAGTGATTTCAAGAAACTTCCTTCCCATAGGGGCAAATCTGTAAGCTTATCTGTTTGAAATAATCTGTTTGCTGTGAACACACTATTATTTCTTTGGGGAAAAAAGATTTGCTTGCAGATTTTTTGTTCCAGCTGTACTTTTGCAATAATATTTACCTGTGTAATTTCTAGCACTGAGAGAGTAACTGTGCCCAGCTGACAGGAACAATCTTCTCATGCCTTCTCTATAGCTGGCTTTAAACAAGCTTTCCACCCTGACTTTTCCTGCTATTCCATTTCCTAGATAATATCTTTAGAGGGATAACTTTTTTGAAAAAGGGCTGTAACTTGCTACATATAACTCACACACCTTGGCCAGGTTTAAATGGAACTAAAAGTCAAGTACTGAAATAGCAACAGATATTTGTCTTACATGCCTCTTTTGGAAAACTACTTACGTTTTCTAACATGATCTGCACCAGAGTTTATACTATTCTGTGAAGCCCTAATCAAAATAACAGTAGTAAATTCTGCAGAATCTAATGATTCAAGCTTTAACTGACTTTATTTACAGTATGCACTAGTATATGGAAGGAAACTCCAGTAATCTGTCCTCACATAGAATTGAAAACAAAAATGTTTTAAAAAATAACCAGGCAAAGGGAGAAAGAAATATACTTGCTAATTTTGAATAATGTTACATATGGGTAGAAAATGTAGCAATGCGGTGAATAAGACTAGGTAAAAGAAATTAAATAAAAATAAGTAGTGCATTCTAACTCTGAAATGAAAGAAAATTAAAATAAATAGCATGCGCTATTTAGAATAGCACATGTCTTACTGTACAGCAGGTAAAATTTCCTACACTACAGGGACTTTAGCAGGCACATGGACATTTTCAGAATTTCCTCTCTCCCTAACATGCTAGAAATAAGCCAACAAAAAGGGAAAATACACCACACACCCACAGAATGGAGCATTGCACAACAAAGAACTGGACACCAGATGTTTCTGTGCCATCAGGAAGCACTCAAAGCTACACACATCAGTGTCGCACTTTAAAAAAACCCTAAAAAAATCAATAATACAGCCCAAATACACCTAACAAAATATTAGATAACTGTATAACAATCTATTAGGCATTCAAATTCACATCAATTAACCAAAAATCCTGAGCTACTAAAGCAACAACATTCCTAAGCTCTAGATTCTGTCACAGTCAAAGGTCAGGAAACCCACTAAGAGATGATCTACAGATTATTTTAAGATCCGAGTTCTGTTTTAACCTTGAACAAGGAAGAAAACAGTAACTATCAGTTTGTGTTAGGCATACAGAAGGGTTACATATACAATAAATGGCACTACCATGATTTAACAGAATGGCAATTCTGCCAACATGACATTTCCCCATTTTCCAACACTGTGTGCAATCTGTTGGTTTGCCATTTCTAGCAGTAGGATTGCCAGGAGCAATGTCTCAAACAGCAGGATCATCCAAGTGTGAGTTCCTCTTCTTATAAAAAGATGTGGGTACTTAAAACTACAAGTGCAAAACAGCCGAGAAGGAAGACACTTGGCATGACCTCGCCCTGTCCCAAGGACGTGCTCCAGCCTGTTCCCGTTCAGGTTTGGTTTGACAGCCTGCACTGCCACAGGAAGTAGTGCCATACATATGAATAAAAACCAAGAAATATTGTGCCAAACCTCAGCAGCCACATATTCAATTCATTCATACAGCCAAGACAATGTGGAATTACCACACCACATAAAAATGAGCTGGCATTCCTTTTGAAATGGCTCACAGGACCAAAGCATTAAAAGGAGAAAACTTACCTCCTATTCTGCTTTCTTGGACAAGGAATCTGAACACAAATAATAAAAATAATGCCAAATGTGTCCCTGAGAGTTTCATGATTGCAGGTATTTTCCTCAAAATCTATGGTTTTTGAATCATCCTAAAATAGACCAAACTTCTGCTTTCTTTTCCACCAAATCTCTATCAATCATGTTTGGAGAACATGGTTTGAGAGTATGAAAGCTTTCAGGTGGAAAACAACGTTGCCCCTTAAATTCACTTAAATTTGTTCCTAAATCTACGTCTTTCATAATATATCTAGAAAACCTGATGTCATGGAGATTAAGAAGTCATTAACCTTTCTCTTAAAATTATGGAACCAACACATTGACTTGCCAAAGATCACCCAGGAGCACAGTAGGAGAGCTAGGAACTAATTCTCTGAATCTCAAAATCTTAACCACATAACTGTCAAATCTGTAACAATTAAGACATATATTGCTTGCCTCTTGTGTGAGGTCATGGAATAGCATTGTTATTAATTAAAATAGTATTGTGATCTCTTTCTTTCCACACCAAGAAAATATGTACACAAAAGTCATGTGGAGGCATCTTTCTGGGCACAGGTGCAAAGATAAGAAGACCACTTTCTTCTCAGAGACCAAGGAGCAGAGAAGCTCTGGACAGTTTTTGGAAAGCATCAGCATGCAGACTAATAATGATGTAGGGCACATAAGCACTAACAATTTTGTCTCTTATAAGAATTCTTTTCAGCTGTACACAGGGTGAATCTCAGGAAAGTTCATAAATCAAATCCAAAAAGTCAAACACCACTGCAGCAGCTCAGAAAGCAAAGCATAATATTTGGATCAAAGTACCTGGGTCAGTATTCAAATTAAGCTCTTTTGCTAGATAAACAACAGGTGTTTTATTTCTTTCTATTTTCAGATAAAATAACTACTCCACTTCAATTACAAATTCATCCTAAGATACATTCCTAGAAAAGCAGAATAACTAACTTCCTCTCCTTATTTCTCATAAGAATAACAGTTTTGAATAGAAGCACAAGACCTACCAGTCCAAGGAACTTAAAGGCCCTGGGAACTAGTAGCAACCAGGTCAATTCACAGCCTACCAATAGTATTTTCTTTTTTTAGTAAATTGGTCTTGAATGCCAAAGGTCTTGACAAAATTAACTTTTCTAACAAATCCCCAGCACATTTGCAAATGCTGTAATTTAATGAATAAAACACTCCTTTAATTCAAAATAATATTTGACATAATACTCAATACATATACACTTTTCATTTAGTTCAGTTAAGTTCCATTCCCTACATTCTTATGCAATTACATACAGTTTATCTAGAAAAACATATCATTATAGATGCAAAAACATAGTAATTTAATCAACTATTCTTTATTTTATGAAACAGATAAATCCATAAATATAAAATGTTATATACAATTTACCAATTTTTTCTGTTTGCAGAATTAGTATGCAGTTCTTACATTTTTATTTAAAGTGATCCACGCAACTTGTGAAAAATTAAAAACAAGCACTTTTTAGGCAATGTAAATCCTAAATTGAGTTCTCTATGCACTAAAACTTATGAGAAGAGTTTAATAAAAACTACCATGCATAACACCAGCTCAGTGACACTGAATAAGAATTAAACAAGAAATGCTTTGCCAAAATGCAAGAATAAAACCCTGTGCATTCATGCTTTGTCCACACAGGCTATTCTTGCTCATGTGCTGAATTCACACAGTATTTTAAATAGTCTGTCCATCCAATGCAAAATGAGTATGATTAATGGCTAATTGCTCTTTCTTGTTTGCTATCCTTCACATGCTATGATATCAGAGTTCCACAAGGGCAACTGTAGTGGGCTGGCCAAAAAGCCTGGAGGGGAAAATTAAATCCCCTTCTTAAGCAGCAGACTAGCAGTCTCCTCCAACAAAGGCTTTCCTTCCCCTGGTGGTAATGTGATTCATTTTCCTATAAAGAAGAAGGCTGGTATTTCAATGCGTAAAGACAGCCATTACTGTGACATTTAACAAGCCTGAAACCTCTGGCTTTCTTGCTAACCTAGATCTGCCTTAAGGCTATCAGAGACAAAAGAGGCCTTCTCCTCCAGCAAGCATCAAAGACCTAATAAAAAGCCAAGAACGAGTAGGCAGTCAGCTTCTGTGTCAGAAATGCAAAATAAAAATATAATCTATGCAAATTTGAGGCATGCAAAAAAAAAAAATCATGGAACATTGCTTGTGTGTACAGTTGTACTCATAAAACCTGTAATGCACTTTTTGAATTATTCAGGAAGAGGAGGCTGAAAAGCAGCAAAGAAGCTTATTATGTTTGCTTTGCTTCATAGACTATTAGGTGGACAAAAAGAAAAAGGAATTTAGTTACGCTTGCTTATCTCCTAACCTTATAAACTTGGGATTAACAGATCAAAGGAGGATTTGGTTCAGTTGATAGAAAATGGAGCTCTTTTATAGCTGTTTGGTCTCCCTGTCCCTTCTGATCAAATGAGCTTAAGCAATTGATAAAATAAATGGGGGTTTGGATTCATGTGGTTTAGTATATATATTTAATATTTGCTGTATTGCATTGTACATTTGCATGCAAAATTAAGTAACAAGTAAAAGAAGATTAAGCATTTTGCACTTTTTTATTCTGCTTCTGCCCTGCTAGTGGAACCCAAAGTGCAAACACAAGGTGCTGTACCAAAATGATTTAATTTTTTTCACGACTTTATGAGGCATGGAGGACAGCCCATGCACTACGTGCATAAAGTGTTTCTAATGCTTCAATCCCTCATCTTGCGATTGGTCTGAAAACTAACCCACATCTGACCTGCACCTGGGGCTCTGCACAAGGCTGGGATGTGGAGATAGAGACACCTGGCCAGCGGTTCAGGCACACTTTGCTCCACACAGAGCTGACATCAGGCAGCTACCAAGGGGTCACTAGAGATGACAAAGCATGATGCTGCCTCTTCCCAGCATTTCAAATTGCAATACACCAAAAAGTGACCTTATGATAGTAAAGATGGTGCTGCTTTTTATCCATTCACCAACTCTGTTATTTTGCACTGGGTTGGAGATGGGTGTATTCCTGGATGACTTAGAGTTTCACCTTTTAAAGGACTGTACATATTCTTTATGATTCAAAATTAAATTACACATGCTTTTGAAAGCTGAGGTGAACCCATTTAGCTATGAATTACTAGAAGTTATGTATCATTTTATTAAAAAAATATCATCTCCTCCACATGCAAAATTGTTTTTCCATGTCAATTAGGCCATACAAATTCCAGCTACAAAGCACCACTTTTAAAAAAGGAATTAAGTAGCTTGCCTTACTAATTTTTCTGTACTGATTACTCATATTGGAAATGCATGTTCTGACTGCAGCTTTACCACAAAGTTGTAGCTCTGTTACTACAAATAATTGTTTATAGAAAAATTGAATGGGAATTGCACAAACTGTCCTCCCATGTGTTTGGTTAATATAATAGCTCATGGGATTTTCCAATTGCCAACAAGGGATTGTTCATAACATTAAAACGGCTAAAGAAGAATACCAATGTCTTATTTATCCCTCAATACTTCAGCATCAGTTATCATTTTGGGGTATTTCTATTATATAATACTTTTGTTCGGTATATTGTATAATACTTTTGCAACCAAGACAGAACCATTTTAAAACTAGCACATCAAGAATTTCTAAGAGTTTTCACAAGAATAAGAAAATTTATGCCGGAAGAAATTTAAAGAGAGATTTATCAAAGTAATTTAAAAACATGTCAGGGAGAAGAAACAAATTAAATCCTTTTCATGAGAGGAAATGTAACGTGCAAACAGGTAAAGTCAGAATTCTGTGAGTGATCCTTCTTTGGACGGATCTTCATAGCTAAGGGAGAGGCTCTCACCACAGCTGAATTAGTGGCTGACTTAGACTGAGGTTTATCCCAGATAAGGTTTAAATCAGTCACTGAGCAGAGAATGGCCACCGTGTTCTAACTGGACAAGTGAAATCAGAAGGGTGCAACATTAATGAATTGAACAGTGCAACTGGAAAGATTTCAGACACTGAGGTTGGATTAAACCTTTCTAGGTCCTTTGTATAGATGCAAATTAGACATCCCCCCATTTTTTATTGTAACTTAAGTCAACAGTTGCAAAATGGTAAACTTCTCCAAAACAAATCTGCCAGACCCAGCAGATCCCAAATCTCTGGATCTGAAGACAACTGTATCAGATATACTTTTCCTGTGGTAGATTTTGATTGACACATATTAGACGTGATGTTTATACAACATAATTTTGCACTGCATGTTTGCTGGCACTATTTACTCAGGATCTCAGAAGAACAGGGGGGAAAAGAAAAAGTAGACAGAAAAGAAAAGGAGAAAAAGAGTGGAAAAGGAGAAGGCTTAGCCATGGATACAGAAAGGCAAGACTTACTATGTAAGTTTGAGTACCAAAAAGCCAAGAATGTTTTTCCTAGCTACAGAAGTATCTCAAACAAGAGGATAAAAGGTTGCCTCCTAAACCATACAATTTTTCAGAAACTGTATATTCCTTATCCGTTTAGGGCTAACGTTACAAAGAACAAATAAACAATACAAGTTGGCTACAGATTTTGTCATTTCATTCAAATGACGGAATATCATTTGTTTTTGTTGGAAATATAACAAACGACAGCCAAGCAATACAATATTTTTTGGCTACGGCATAGATCTATGTACAATTCCACTAAAATAAATTAAATAGTCAGTGGGGGGATAAAACACTATGTTTGTGTATTGTATTACAAAGATAAATGTTAACACTTCCAAACTTGTTTGGCTCAAGAAGACATACCAAGTGTATTGCAAAAATATCTTCAGGATAACTGGTCTCGAAAATTACTTTGTGAAGTCTTAGTATTTGCAATCTAAGACAAAAAATAGAAATTGTTTGTTTTATCAACACTATTTGGCAACACCTTAACAAGTCAAAGGACAATAGAAGACTACATTTCCCTTAATGTTTAAAAGAAATACAGTGGGTAAAGGTACAGTTAGTTTCTGTAGCACCTCAAATTCAAGAAGTTTTTACTTAGCATCACAGGAACTTTTAGAAGTCCTTTAATTCAATATATATTAAATCGATGTGTTAAAAGTTGTTATGTTAAAAAACAAGTTCTCTATAAGAAACAAATGCTGAAGTAGTTGAGATGTAGATCTGTGGATGTCCTACTCCTTATCTCTCTTATCATCGTTCCATGGTGTAGTTGCAACATTGCTGAAGCTTTGGTATTCAAAATCACTAGTGAGGAAAAGTTACTGGGAAGTAATTTATGGTACTAAAGTGATACAGGGAGCATCTGTCTCCATCACAGTGCCTGCTGCTTCACCTTGCCTTTAAATGTGTAAGACCACTAGTTATCTAGAAGTCTCAGGCTGAAAGCTTTTGGAGGTTTTATTATAACTAAACACTGGGGTCTCCCAGTGTTATACATGTGGCATAAAGTCCTGTTACTACTTGTGGTGTAGAGTCTTAGACTGAAAACATATTAACTTAAAAGTGGCTTCTTTTGCTGGTTTATAATTACAGTGTAATTCTGTAGATACAGATTAAGAACTGCTGGCATGAAGTTTTCCTTATAATCCAAAAGGTCAAACTATGGTTTCTTCAAAGTGCTCTCTATTTCCTTCTGCTGATGGACTCTCCATTTTATATTGAATGGGGTTCTTTCTAAATGCATTTGTCATGAAAATCTCAATGTAAGACTTCAACTCTGGGAGAGATGCATTACCACATTGTAGGTACTACCATTGCCATTTTGCAGATCAGGAAGCTGATTCAAAGGAGTTACATGATGAAACCATGGGCAAGCAAAAATTGTGACTGAAGTGGAAACACCTCTCTCTTCTTAAAGGGACTCTGTTGATACGGTTGAAACAGTGCTAATTATAAAAGATTAAGTCATATTGTGCTGCATATAAAGTTCCTCCAATACACAGAATCTTACACAGTTTCACTACATAAATATTTTCAGCAGTACCTCTAACTTATATGATTGTCAATCTAAACATAAAATTTCTGTACACTGAAACTTGCTGTATAAATACGCAACAATCTAAAACACCACAAGAACTTTCAAGTATACCTTGGTACTCTTTGAATGGTTATGCAACAACTAATGCTTCATAACGACAATTACGGAATTTTGCTGTAATGAAAGAACAGCAAACCTGTGCTGAAAAAAACCAGCAGGCACATATACTGAATAAATTATATCCAGTTTCTTAATATCTGGTTTCCCCTCTAAAGTTATTGCCAAGAACAGACACACACCGCACATTTTATATCCTACAGTTAAAGTTCTTAGAAGTATTATTAGTTGCTTTCTTTGGCAATGCAACAAAATATACCTCCAACGTTCAGGTAACTGGATATGGTATTAGCTGAAGCAATTTGCTGAACACAGGCTTTCATACTCAAAATATGTTACAGAACTCCACTATATCACTAATAAATACTACAGCTAAAAGTCATCAGAGAAAGCACAGGAGAGTCTGCACATGTGAGAGTAACTAAAAGAATGTCTGGCTTTATTTTTAAATTTTTCATGCACAGAAAAATCTTCAAGTTCAAGAATTTCAATCTGAAAAATTCTAGTTTAATTATGAAAAAAAAAATGTTACTAGACTAAAGACTCTTATAAACACTCCCTCTGTGAACTCCTTCAGGTAAGGTTGTGAATATCATTCCCTAGTGAATAGTTTCACTCACACACAAAGTAAGACAGGAAACAATAACAAGGAGGAAGGAAAATTGAGCAAGACCACTTTATTGCTCGTTACTAGGATGTAGCATAAAAGGATTGCAAGACTAAGGGGATCTTGAGACCTGAGTTATTTGAATGAGTTCCCATAAATTCCACAGCAAAAAGGACACTTGTGCAGGTGGAGCCTGCTTGTTCCCTTCCTCTGTGGAACTCAGTCTTTGCCAGGCCCCCACCAGGCCTTCTCTCACTGATTTGTTCTACTTTCTCTTAGTGTATTCAGTTCCCCCACTGCCAATGGGAGAAATACTCTGCCTCAGCAGTAGAGCAGTTTGGGTTCTTCCTCTCTTTGGACATAAACAGACCTTTCCTTTGAAAGTGCACTGTTTTCTGAATTATTATTCACCTGAACTACCCACTGACAATGGAGTCAACATTATCTGTTTTCTACCCTCCAAAGAACAGTATCAAGATAATAAGTGGTACAGGTACAAGGACAGCCCAATACTGCTATTGTCATTTCTTGTTAAAGATAAGAAAAAAGTTGTTAGGCGCAGACAAGTGGGGTTACAGAAGATACTGGCACTAAAAGAGGCGTTCCTTCTGAGACAACTCAAGTGTTGGCAGCAATTTTGACAGAAAAATCTCTTAAAGCAAAATAAATGTCAGACAAAGGATTTAGGGACAGTGGACGAAGTGTAGGGCTGTACTGCTGATTCCTAATTTACCAGTAATAGCTCTGCCCATGACCAGATCCAGATTCTACCTACTGTGTCTGCATTTTTTCATTACAGCAAGGACTAAACTCCTTGAGGGCTACAGAATCACTGCTGAAACAAGAAATTTTAAAAGAAAGGAAGGAGCTGCAGACCCACAGTGCTCTAGGAACACCACGACCAAGAGCTAATTATCATCAATATCTTATGAATCTAAAGGTTACCATGAAGTCTTGCTCCTTTCTACTGTGTACCACTGAATGGTTTCAATTCACCTGCAAGACAGAAAAATAAAAAGACATACAAAATAAAAAATTACAGAAAATGCCAGGTCAGTTTATGTTTGGAAGGAAGAGTTAGAATTTAAATTGATAAAGTAAAAGTCTAATATCAACAACCTGAAATCCAACAGAGGTGCCATTAACATACACAAGGAGGGGAACTACTAGATTAAAAAAATCTACAAGGAAGGAGAGGAGAGAACACACACACACACCCCAAGTAGAAGCCCATCTCTTAACCAGTTTAGCAATAAATATGATAAAACCTACAGATAATCAGCTAAAATCACTGTGTCTGAAGCAGTGAAATAAACTGAGGAACACTCAAGAACACTCACAACTCAGAAGTGACAGTTCTTTGCTTTTAGGCTACCTTTACCGTCTGCTACCTACTAAGGTGAAGAGGCAAACAAATATGGGGAGAAAAAATTAATAAAAAGAATAAATTCCTGAACTGAAGGGAACCCTGAAACCAAGTATTTAGGACTTGAGGCAAATCTCTTCACAAAGATGAAGAGTCATATGGAGGCAAGGGCAAAAGAAAAGTAATTCATTGTCTGGAAAGAAATATTACAAGTTCCTAATTGAGTCAGAAAAAGTTTATACCAAGATTCAGTGCTGATACACAGCCAAATTTGTTTCCTGAGCATCAGACTGGCTGCACACAAGAACTGTGCACCTGGGAATCGTCCCAGTGAAAACATACCACCTATTAAGCATTCACTTCAGATAGCACATGGATCTTAAAATGACGAATTAGGAAAGCATCTAACTGCTACCATTTACAGGATTTTCTCTGCTTCTGAAGTTCAGCTGTAGATCTAGGTTAGCAGTCTCATAATATTCATTACTTGTGTTATTTATTTACATTTTTTGAAAGCTCACTCATGCAATTAAGATGCTGATAGCATTATTACCAGCAAAAAGAAAGTTTCTCCATTCCTGTTAGCATATTACAGATCTCAGGGGTGCTTTTACAGAAAACAAAGATTATTTTGCTTAACATTTGGCCATGAAAGATGCTTTCCCAGGCAATTCTGGGACTCTGGAGACAATCTATGTTAAAAAGCATAATGTTCAGTCAGGATTCAAGTAGACATTTTCTCTGTGTGTGTGTTCAGAAGACAGACTGCAATGTTGAGAAATCAATGGGAAAGAGCCTTACAGCAAAATAAAGTTTAATTTTGGAATATTCTGTGCTGGTTTAAGTCTTGCTTCTGGACAGCAGGTCTCAAAACTATCCTCACTGCTAAACTTGGTCTACACTAAAATAACAAAGATAAGATCTCAAATACTCTGTTAAGACTTCAGTGATTTCCAGAGAAGAATCATAAGCTCAGTTTAAGCTATCAATATGTTTAATTCAGGAAAATAAAAATCTGGAAATTGTAAAAACTTGGTTTTGTCAAAAACAGATCCTAATGGAAAAGTTTATGTAATGCTGGCTGGTTTTGTTTTCCAGAAAAACATTTTGATAGAGAGCTTTAATTTCAATGCCTACCTTCAGCATACATGTTCAGTGAATGTTTTTGCAAAAACAAAACCAAAAAAAAATCATCTTGCATGCAAAAATTATTAATGTGCTCTGTACAGGTCTCTAGCCCCAGACTATCTCTGCAGGGCTTAGCTATTAATAACAAGTAGTTTAACAGGACACATAACTAATATCATTCTCGTACCCCGTTCTAACAAGTTATATGAAGAGATATGGAGCATTGTTCATTTCTTTTACGCTTATGTTCTCCTGTCCCCTTCTTTTTATAATATCTGATAACTTTCTAGTAACTCAGCTCATATTAGTGAAGGAAAGAAATCCAAACTACTTACATATAACTAAATATAAATATATAAATGCAGATGGGATATTTGAAGATTTCAGATCCTTATTCAAAACCATTATCATAAAGTTGTGCCTCTCTCACACAGAAATACAATAATTTTTTTTTCCTTAGTATTTGATTCGAGAACATAACGATAATCTGAATAACAGAAGTTTTAATGAACTGAAAATCTTTAAGGAAACATCAAAATCTATGATGTTATGATTTACAAAGAGAAACAGTAATCAATATGCATGAATTATCTGGGATATGAAACTACTTAAGCTACATTTACAGAGGAAAAACATGCAAGTAGCAAATAAAAGAGGAAGTTTTACTATAATCAGATTTTCTTGTTGTGCAAAACCCTCAATCAGTGACCACTAAGTACTTTCAAATTTGTGTCAGTTGGGTTGAAAGCCATCCCAAAAGTAACTCATGCAGATAAAAATTATTATCAGTATCAAAGACGTTGAAAGTTAAATGTTTCTTTATGGGGGCTTAGCAAGTGTTTTATTCATTATGAATTTTTTGTCCTACTTTTTCCACAATTTCTAAAAAGTCTGAAAGTAAAATAAAAAGTGTAAATAGCTATACCTTCTGTAATAAGAGCAAATCATGCATCTCAAAATGTATATTTGGCAGCTGCTTTCTCATGTGTCTTGCTGAAGATGTCAACGTTGTCCATATTGTTTTCAAAGCATGCTAAATTTCTAAGTACGTTTCCATCAGTTGTTAAGTACCCCATCAAACTCTTTCCCATTTACAAAAATTCCCGAAGAATTCTATATGAATGAGGTAGCTAACCATCTTGAATCTGGTCTGCTCATTGGAGTTGCATTTACAACCTTAAATACCTCAACACCTTTGAAAATAGGATCCTTATTGTCTCTATAAGCAGAGGTTTTACCTACTCATTGCCTTCTTCCATGCCTTCCACGAAAGTGAAATAGGTGATCCAAAGCCCAGGTAATTATTCAGACCAAGATGATTTAATACAGCATTAAGCTCAAACCTGACATATACCTTCACTGACTTTCAGTAACTTTCAGAAATAAAACCCATTTTCTCCAGAGCTAAAGCAGGCTTTACCATCTCTTCATCTTTATACTCTCAACATGCTCCATGCCAGATGGGTGCAGGGGTGTGCTGCCTGTGAGGATTCACTCACAGAGCTGAAAAAAATGTCTGAGCTGTTCAAAATCTAAAGGAGTTGAAGATTGTCGCAGGCAGTTCTTAATTTGATTGGGATTTAAGAACCTGAGTCCTCTAGATTTCTTTAAATTTCTGTTCACTGACAGCCCAAGTGAAGGAAACTGCATTCTGATTGAATAGGTGAACATGATCACCTTCACTAGGAACCCATCATGGTAACCTTCTGTGTCTGCTTGTTGTTTCATACCAACTCCAATTTGATAATAAACTGTCACACTAATTAGGACATATTTAGTTATTATATCATCCTTTCACTGAAATCTTAAAGGCAAATAGTGCAAATCTTTTTGCAACTGCAAAAAGAAGGAAATTATTATAAGGATCAAAACAATAGTAAGTAAGGCAAACAAGCTTGGAATACAAGGCTTCTCTTGGCAAACAAATGTTTTACACAATAATAACTGGGTCCTTTTGCTAACATACCAGTGAAGAAAGCAGTGTGGAGGACTTTGCTGGGCTTTAGGGGTTTTTTTACTTCTTACTTTGATCAATTCATTCATCATTTAATGAAAATACCTATAAGTAAATCATGGTTCAGAGTGAAGGCAATCTAAATGGAGACGTACCTGAGAGGATGTGAAATGGCTCGCTGCATTCAAACAATGCAGGACTCCAGTTCTGATGTGGTAACAGCAGAAGTTCACTCCACAGATTTGTTTTACATCATTTCACCTTCAAAATAAATTGAATCTAGGCTGAGAAGAAAATGAAAGCAAACCACATAAAGAAATACAGTTGTGGGTTTTTTGAAACCTATGGCTTAGAAAATTTTGGAGACCATCCACAAACCTGTAGCTTATAAAACAAAAATTACTATTGCAGCCTATTTATAAAAATACTCTCAATCATTGCCTCTGGATACATACAGCTATGGCCCATGACCAATGAGTTGATATTCTGATATCTTCTAAATACTCTGCCAATTGGGCCTCCAGCCCACATTTTTAGTGGTCCTACTTGAAATAGTATTGTTTTCAATACATTGGATTAGAAAACAAACTCTATTGCTGATTCTGAAAAACTGTCAAAGACATAAAAAGCCGCTCAAAGCAAATAGTAAATTAGTCTGTGATTTATGCTCAACATAGTAAAATGATCAAAGTCAGATACACATTTTGAAATGTGTAGGGAACTAGAAGATGTACCAGGTCCTGCTAATATATGGAATTATCAAAGACCTCCCAAATGACTTAAGTTAATTCAAGGCCCTTGTTCACAATTAGACTGTTATCATCAAATCTGCCATTCAGTTCCTTACTATCACATCTATGCCAAGAAAGTAGCACACACTGGAAAAGAGTTAGATTGCTAAACCCTCACATCTTTTCTTTCCCATAAAAAAAATCTTTTTAAAGAAATGTATTTTCTTTCATGTGAACTTGATGCTGTCTAATTTAATTCTTGATGTTTCTTCCATTGTACAGCAAGGCGTCCTTTGAGGAAGGAAAAACAGCTTGTGTTTTGATAACAAACACACAAAAAATAGTTGCATCTCTGCTTTCAAAGAGACAAGCTGTTTTTATTTCCTCTGAAGAAGCTCATTACAATATGATGGACAAAATGTCAGAAATAATTAAGTGCAAAAGGTGTTGTTTTTTGTTTTTGTTTTTTTTTCTTGAGAGATATCAGCCATTGAAAATGTTGCTGCTTTTTGCAGGTCTTTCCTCTCCTCCCCTGCCCCCACCCAATTCTTGGTCCATTAACATGAGTTTATTACAAAACAAATTGAAAGCAAAAGAAAACTAAGAAGAGAAAGATACATCCAACATGAAAATAGCATTAATGCTTTTACTAAGTGTTAAAAGAAAGTTTAAAGAGCTTGCTGTTGGAATAGACTGTTGCCTGACAGTGTTCACATGCACACATACAAAATCCAGCTCTGCACTTTCCAGGAGGAGCAGAGCTCTCTCAGGTTTGAAAGCCTTTGGAGTGCTCTCATTTCAGATTGAGGGGGTCGTGCTTTCCCCCACCCTGGGGTCAGCATCGTAAACATCAGCCCGTCAAGATAAGAAAGTTAAGGCAGATGATATTAATTACCTGTCCTTTCAAGTCATCCCTGTCTCACATCTGGTTTCCTCTTTGTAACATTCATCTAGGCCAATAAATGGGGAGCGGGGGAGAACAGAAAACCACTTGAGCAGCTCTCTCCTTCCCCGGGCAGCCAATGGCACAGCGTGCTCCACTCGCTGCCCCCACTCACTTCCCCCCTCAGAAAACACACCAGGTAATCCTGCAAACACAGGTCCGCCTGGAAACTCTGAGGCTTGCTCTAGGCAGACCAAAATAATGGCAGAAATTCACTCTCTCTCTCTTTTTCCTTTTTCTACTTTTCACATAATTACCAATTGGACTTTTCCAGGTGTATCACATATGTGTTTCCCAAAGCCTGACAATGAGAGTCCTAAACAAATCAAATACGGGTGCTTTAGTAATTCAACAGGCTTAGTAGACTTCACCATCTGAACATCTCCGCTTGCCTTTTTTTCACTACATTACTTGTCACTCAGACCACACAGATGGTGTCTTCTCCACCAGCATCTGTCAGGTCTGGACCAGAAGAAAAAGAGAAAAGGGAAATTGCTTTTCAGATCAAAACATGTAAAAAAATTTCATTTAGCAAAACTGTTTAAGCTTCTTTTCTTCTTTTTTTCAGGTGATATCAGAGTAGTTTTTGCTGCTGTTTAAATGAAGCCTTTACCACATTAATTTTGAGTAGGAATGCTGTTCAGTTCAAAATTTTGCTTTTGTTTCTTCTTATAAATATCTCAGGGAATTAAGAATCCCAGGGTGACCCTTAAGGTAATTTCCACTTTAATTTTTTTTTTTTTTTTAATGGAAGGCATTTTCAAATGTTCCAAATTCCTTTGACAATATTAACAATTAGAAAGTATGTTCTTAAGTTCAGGCAAAAAAGCTCATTTACTCCACAGCTAGATTCTCACTAATGGAGCCAACCTAGATTAGTTTCAATTAATAATTTGAAGTGAAAAGCAGCATACCTAATTTCAATTCCGTAACCCATCCTGTCAATACATTTCTATTTGCTTTCAAAGTCTCAACTGTTATTCTATTTGTTTCCTGTTATTTTTGGAACGACAAAACTAGTTTCTTTAAGTTATAGTATCAAATCTAAGGGTCCATTAGCTATATCACGTGTGCCTGGAAATCCAACGCTAAAGAGTTGTGTGTCTGTTCTAAAGGAATAATATACACACAAGCTTTTATTTACGAAATTAAAGGATATGAGGTTCTTCTGAACTCTTTTCATTTTGTTGCCAAGGACAAACCGGATGAATACTGTGGTGAGAGCTGTTTATTGATTAATGCAATTACAGCTATTATCTACAAAGCAAAGTATATGATAGTAATTCCAAGTCAGATACGGAGTTATGCAAACAATGTTAATTTCAGCACAGTTTCAATTTAATCAATCATTTTGTGCATATCAATTTTCAAATTGCATGCATTTAATTACATGCTCACATTTACCCTTTTTCCACTAGAACATTGCCTCATTTAGTGGACATTATCTCATCAAAACTTGGGTTAGACTGAGGCTGTATGTGTGACAACAAGCTAATTTCTTGTGTAATCCCTGAACTGCTGTGTTTCTTTCTAGTGTTCGTTATAAAATTATTTTTAAAAAATGGAATTAATCTTTACAGAACATTCCATGTTATTGGGGAAATAACGGTGTCAGTCACACCTGTACCAGTTAATTGACACCGGCAATAAGAATAATAATTTCACCCCTGTCAGTGCAGCACAATCTGACAGAAAAGTACACAACCCATTAACAGCACTCACTGAACAGTGCAGTGCCATTAACCACAGAGGGGTTGGAACAGATTTAACATTCTCATTGCAATAGGTTGTGGGGCCTGAACTGTCCCCTGTACAGCGAGCACAGGTACCTCTCCACACACAACAATCACTGCAGCACACGTGCCCTTTGATACATCTCAAATTTCTGATCCAGCCTTTAGGAAAATACCGCCACTGTTCTTTTTCCTGTCAGTTAACTCAGGATAATAAGATTTATGTCCCTCTTGCATTTAAGAATGTGATGCAGAAATTAACCAGTTTGGAAACTATTTTCAACACAGCAGTATGAAAAAAAAAAAAAAACAGATTTGGGCTATTATATAAAAGAGCAACTTATCTAGGCTAGTTAAGGGACTGAAATATTCAGGCCACACAATCATGAATGTTCCAAAGATTCTGATTTAACAATGTGATAACTGTCAGCCACAACCAAATCAACCAGCAGTGTGACTGCAATGAATGTGTCCTTATCTCTCAGGACGCAATGTGATAATTAATCTCACAAATCCTTAGGAAGTAACACCATAAAATACTAACTAGTGAAGCAATTCTTAGCTCGTGTCTGGATTCAAAGGCTCAGTAGACAGCAAAAGCTGGATGTGAACACTCAGTTATACAGCTCATGAAGTACGCATAAGGTGTTACAGCAATCCTGTGGCACCCTGGAAAACTACATCCAGTAGTGCTCTGGCAGACACATCAATTAGCCTTCTGGTGCCCAGCCAGATAAGGGCATGCAATTGTTACCCTTCCCTTTTCTGATGGCATGCAAAAATTATTAATTTGCATCCAATTCTCTATACAGAAAAAAATGTCACATAATCTTTACAGCTCTTTGAGAACAGCATCCCTGATACTCACAGCCTTAAGAATTTTAAAGGTCTGACTACACAGCATGCCTGGTTTTAGCCCAAGTACCACCCAAGTTCACCTCCTTGAAAATGCCAGAAGAGCCCAGTTTTCCAATACACTGGTGTGCAAGAAAAAACAATTGCTGAAATTTTCTCCAGAGTACATGAGATATCCTGTTATAAGTATTTAAAGAAGAAATCAGATTTACCTATCGATTCAGTAAATGAGTCTGACTTTTTTGGATTACCATTATCGGATCTTAAATCAATTAAATGTTTTCAGATAAAATACAGTGAAATCTAGTAGGGATGAGCAGTCATGGCAATGACTTGGCAATCAGCCTTGACTCTTGTATTCCTTTTACCTTTCCCAACCAGCACAAAAATCCATTTGAATATGTGCAAACACAGACAAAACTTTCATTTTTAATTTGATTCAATCCTGGATTTGAATTTGTCAATTTGATTCAGCATATTTGTTGAGTAAGCACTCTGAAGATTATTATGAGGACTTCTTAGGCTAAACTCACCAATTAACATAAGCAGTTTTAGGTTTTGGCAAATTTTTTAAAAGGAAACCAAGGAATTCAGTTGATGTCAAGTCCTACTTTTATGAAAAAATAAGAAGGCACAAAAGTTTAAGCAATGGATTAACATTTAAATGATGTTTCTCTCCAGGACATTGCTGACACATGCTGGACTCCTTGTGTTTACACTGATAGATGCAGGTTAGCCCTTTATCTACTGCAAATCACCCACTGAAAAATGGCTTTGCATCTGCACTATGCCTTTAAATGTCTAGCTAGCAAATGTCAGAACTATTTGATCTGGTTTTATAAAATGAACTTTCAAGACTCTTTGAAAGATAGTTTACACTTTGAAAAAGATTAAAAACTTCTGTGTTGATCTCAAATAATAGAGAAGATTCACGTACTTCAGGGGAAAGGAGGTGCACTGCAATTTGAAAGTATAAAACCAAGCAAGCAGTCTAATGCTTTCTAGGTATCTCTTCCAGCACAAATTTAAGACAGATAAAGGACACATAAATCCCCATGAACACCTCTTGGTTAGCAACACAAGATGTTTGATAATGAATGAAGTATATAACACCAAGAGCCATGCATCCGGATTGACATAGTAGTGAACAAGGAATTTAGAAAGAGATGTCGTTATCAAATAGTTTAAGTGACTGAAATTCCTAAGCACCATTTAAAAGTGCAGTGGTCTTTCAGTGTGATTTCAGAACTTTCATGCATAAAACTTTCCTGAAAGTATTTATCTCATGTTTATTCACTAAATAATGCAGTTCTGTCTACTGCACTAAAATCCTTGTCGGAAGATGATCCTTGGATGAATCGGACTGCAGCAGCTGTGAGCGCACATCCATCCATCCTGCACAGAAGAGCAGCAGGAATAGGTCCAACAGTAGGAACTAGCACTACTAATGAGCATGGTGTGTAAACACTTAATGAAAAGAAGTCATCTAGAAATTTCCATTTGTCTTTCAGATGAGTAGTTTCTACCTAAGCTGCCAAATATTGTTCAACTTTGCCAAATACTTATGTCCCCACTAAGCAGCAGCACAGCTCCTCAATTTCCATTGAGGAAACTACACCAGCAGCTGATCTCGAGAAACAACCTCAAGCTTAATAACAGAAGGTGGAAACAGAGACAGGAGAGCCTATAGCTGCTTTTCTGTAGTTATTCTACATTTACCTAAACAAATCACTGGGTCTACAACAAAAGCAAACTCCTGTAGCTAAAGACTTTAAACCTCTACATCCAAAGCCCACATATTTATGGTTTGTATTTTAGTTCTTTTTGGAGAAACGTGCATTCTATGGGCATTGATGAAATAATGTGGCTGGATCACCAGCACAAAACAGAAAAATTAGGGCCAAGTCCCAGATTCAGCGCATACATGTTGTATGATAATGGAGAATGTCTACATTTCAATTTTCAGAAGGACAAAACGTATTTCACTACCAGTTTAGCACTGGGCAGTTCGTTCTTAAGTCCTGCATCTTTTTTCACCCAGTTTTATGGGCTGAACCCAGGTCTAGAGCCTCTTACACAGAAGATCTCACAATTGCAGTCTGCTATCATTACCTCCTATTTTAAGGTTCACCGACATTTTAATGTCAGCCATACAAAACACAGAACACATGTGATGTGGAAAAAATAATGTCTGAGCTAAACTGGATAAGCAGATATACCTCAGTCCAATTTCAAAAAATCTGCTTACCACTCCTAAATATTGTTTATTAGGAGGGCCATTGAATAAAAAAGGAAAAGGAGCCATAAAGAGTGTGCTACACAGTGCAAATGAGATCACTGAGAAAAGAGTACAGGAATGCTAACAACTACTAATAATTAATATTTAGCATTTCTGAAGCCTTTTTGTCTGTAGACCTAAAAAACTTTTAAAATACACAACTGGTACTCTCTTAATTTAATAGATGAGGAAGATGAATAACCCACTACAGCCTCCAATTTATTTGCATTGGAAAAGGGTGCACTGCTTAGTGCCTGGGGACCTGCCCAGTACAAATCATGTTCTTCCAGGTTATGTGCCAAAATCTTCTAATAAAATAGCAGCTGCCTCAAACAGCTCACAAGTGAAATGGGCAGTGAAAGATGGGGAGAGAGTAACAATACCCCTGGTATTGAGCACAGAGCCCTTTTGGTAAGGGTTTGGGGGTTTTTGCTGGGGGCAAGGAAGGACAGTGAATTGAAGGAGCGGCTAAAAGAAACAAAAGCAAAAAGACACACTGAAAGAAGAGAATGATGGGCTGTAGGGAGTTTAAAAGAATTATCAGGAGAAACGTGGAATGTTGGCAAGGTCAGCAGAGAGGGGGAAAAGCCAGTAAATCATAAAACAGAGGAAGCTCAAAATGGACTATGCTTTGCAGTTATTAATTGAACTGAAGCACCCATGTGATGCCTCCTGGTATCTGAATTGATAAGACTCTTTTGCTGTCTCCTCTCTGCAGATCCTCTCCCCAGAAAATGGACACCCTAACGACTCTGAAGGACTGTTTCAGCAATGATGATGGCTACCTCCACACAGTGGGTAAAATCTGCTAAACTCTGCATTCAGCTAGGGAAACTAATTTGCCGGGGCAATTAGGAAGTGAGTTAGACTAGACATAGGGAAATATTTCCGTGTCTTTGTATATGCATTTGTGTGCATGACTGCCCCCAAGTATCGGGGTCCTTTGATTCTGCAAACTAGCGGATGTTGCAACAACCTGAAAGCTTAAGAGGGCCTACTCAGCTGGAAGAGGACAGTTTGATCAGACAAATCCTGCATCTGAAGAGCTGTGGCAACAGACAAAAATCAGGAGTGAAAACGCACAAAATATCCAGGACATAAAGGAAAATCCTAAAAATTTATATTCACATTACAGCAGTTTTTAAGGCACCCCATACCTCTTTACAGGTCCACAATGTTAAATAGTCCTGCCTCACAAAGCTTGTCAAACAAACAGATATAAAAGAGAGGCAAGAAAAAGAAAAAGATGCACAGAACAGGCCAGCAACTTGCTCAAGTCACCTCACAAGCTGAGGGCCAAGAGATAGTGGTAAATATATTAGTCAGACAACTAGAAACAATGAAACTAGAAACATTTAAAAAGCTAATATTTGTCAATGTGACATAATTTTTAGGTCACATAAGCAAACCGAATGTATTTCTGCCCGGACTAAATCAATTTCAAATACAATTGCAAGTGAAAAAGTAAACTACAAGTTAAAGTGAGATAAAGTCATAACAAAAAAAAAAAAAAAAAAAAAAAAAAAGGAAAAAAAAAGAAAAAAAAAAGAAAAAAGAAAAAAAAAAATCCAAACTGACTCTGATGGTCAAATACTACATTATGTGAAACCATGTAGGCTGTCTGAATACTACAGAAAGTTTCTGTGTTTTCATAGAGTGACACAGGTTTGCTGAAACAGAGATTCTGCACATAGAACTACATTAACCATATAGCTTGTTGACATTAATCCTAAATCATGTCACAAACTATTTGCATTAATTTCATGAAGACACACCACTTTTTCTACCTTTTTTTAAACAAATATAAAATATCCCCATAACATAGCTTCAAAAAATGTCTAAAGAAAAATTACATAGTCAGAAACAACAGACCTTGTTTACAGGCCAAACAGAGTAGGAAGGTTTTCTAGAAAAGTCATTGAGGAATTCAGACTGATACTGAACTTATGAAAACGCATAGAAAATTAAATTCTCCTGTTGCTGAAGTAAGAATAAGTACATTTTGTTACCTTTACATTGAACATTGTTGGACTCTGCAGAAATGCTGTGTCTGGTACCAGCACCTACAGCACAGATGAGTTACAAAGAGCCCAGAGCAATTCATGAAATGGTGGCTCATGGGGCAATAATTGTGCAACTCTACCTAGGCTAACACAGAAGTTAAAGTCTTGTTACAGTCTATGATGACCTAATGGGAAACAAATATTTGATAGTAGCTACTTCAGCAGACAAATGCGTTGCAAAAAGAAAGGGTGGGTGGATCGAATCAGGTAAGTTGAAATCAGGGCGAGCAATGGCTGAAGCCACTACTAAGTCTAAACAGCTCATTATTTAAGGTACATGCAGAAATGAAGGTAGAGGTTTACCTATAAGACAAGCTTCAGATCAGCAAACCAGTAAAATCCTCTAGTTCATGAATGCACATTACGCTGGGAACAGGAAAATGTTCAAGCTTTACAAGTTTCCATAACTACACAAAATCTTTTGCGTTTTGATAGTAAAGCAGAAAGATAAACTATGCCTGGACTCTAATGTGGGCCTTTTCAGAGATCAATTATATTCCTACCAGGCACACATTTTTAACACAGTTTAGCATTTCTACTTGTGAGGCCAGATTTTCAAAGCAGCGAGTGGGAGGTACATGCATAAATTCTGTTACTTCTTAAGAGTGTTTCTGCACATACTTTTCATGATCCCCCTTAGAAATTTAGCCTGGAATCTCCACTGGAGAAATGTGTCTCCTGTAGGTGTAGACATGACTGATGTAAAGCATCACTTCCTATCTCTTCAATTGCTCCAAGTAGTTTTCCATTTTCTTTCCCATGTTTTTTAAACCGAGGATTGTATTCAGGCCTTTATAGCAGTTCTGCTTGTCAGAATCTACATTCCATGCTCTGTTTTTCAAGACTATGTACATAGAAGGGGGCTGAGGACAGGAAATAAGATAATTTTTCAAGTCTTTCACTCATACCAAAGTTATTGTGTGATGATGTCTGCTTACCAACCCAAAAAAAATCAGTTTCATATAGTGTTTCATTGTTGCATTACTCTCAAAATACATAATTTTTCAATCAAAAGGAGGCATTGGGAATTAAAAATGAGAGCAGCTTCCTTCTCTTTCTACATAAAGCACATACAAAGAAATGGACAAAAATAGATTAAAAACTTGGTGAAACAAAAATAGCAAGCCTAGCAAAGCCACATAACTGGATTAATTCAATCGCTCTGACATTACAGGAATAGGTTCTCTGTTTTCAGTGCACTGCAGTGAGCAGTTGTGGCAGAAATCATTCCTCATGTTATAATGGTTAGTAGAAGCAGAAGCTTAAGAGCTTTTGTGATTGCATTTCAGATTTTAACATTGGGAATCCAGCAAAAGTAAAGTTTCAGTTGTAGGCTCATTTTGGCCTTTCTTTTCCTCTCTTGTAGCATATCTAATTTTAGCTGTCATAGTGAGAGTCAGCTGCCTCAAGAGACACCCCTGAAAAAATCATTGATCATCCCACCATACCGGTATCTAAATGTCCCAAAATACAAATAGAATATAATGATGTATTATTTTTTAATAACAGTTGTAATAGCTTTGCTTAGCTAAATGGCTTTGCAAACTGAATATTCAAAACACATCAAAGTTAGAGATGGCTGAAAAAATTGTAGTAAATATTTTTATTTCATTGCAAACTAATTGTTTTACAAAACTCTTCTGTTGCAGAAATAACTTTATTTTAAGAAAAATTTGTTTAAAGGGAGATTTCCCATTTCTATGATGGAATTTCTGACAAAAATCTGTATTCCATGATTCTGAATACAGGCTCATGTCAAGACTTCTTCCAGTCAGCTCCACTATTTAGGGAAGAATCTGTCTCCTTCATTGGTGGCAGAAGAATTGAAGGTCTATCAACATTCAAAGGATATTTATGGACAAATTCTTATCTGGTTCTCATAAAATTCAGAATTCAATCCATAATCAAGACTACTCAAGACAATACATAATGACTGCACAAGCAACTACATGCTTGCTCTGTGAATGACATGCAGAGTTCCGTGCATGACATGCAGACTATTAGAAAAGATATTTATAACAAAGGCTAAAAAATCAATATTGCTATGGCCTTAGATTTGAAAACTAATGAGAGCAGAGATTTACCATGCCTGCATGTCAGTCAAAAAATCCAAACTGCAGCTATTAATAGACAACGACAACGATAGACAACGACAACAACTAACACTACTAAGGGTGGAGGGTCCTGAAAAACATTAAAGAGTAAAGTCTCAAAACAAGTTTGTTAAGAACTAAATTATCATTTCACTCATGTATAAGGGCCTGGTCCAGGAACAGTAACCAAACTGGGATATCTGTTAGGGTGAAATCTGTTGCACCTTTTATCACTGATCTCTTTCAAATGAAGTAAATGTCACTATATATCCTATAATGATCCCATAGCATACAGCAAAACAGCACCTAAGCACTGAATAGCTAAATAATATGTGAAGGTATTTGTTCATTCTATTGCTTAATCATTAGAAGTAAACAGTTCACTTTAGGCAATAAATACAGTGCCATATGGATAGGGAGAGATAAAGGACTGTCAGGAACATTGCCAAGGTTGGTGTTTCTCTACAGAGGATATAGTGTCTACAGTGTTGCCAAAATAAAATAGGGACAAGTGAGGACAGAAAACCATCTGGGTAGATTGCAGCAAAACAAAAAAAATTCCTTAGTGAGCTAAAATAAAAGAGAGAAAATAGTAAGTCCAATAATCAACATCTCAAAAATCATCTACCATTAGTTTCTATACCTGTGATTTGTGAAAATTATTATTCAATACCTAAAACTTCCTTAAAAGAATAATTTTGTTTTTCTATGTGCAACCACTTCTTTAATAGTTTTGCAAATGACCATTTCTAAATATTTCCTCATTGCGCAGTATTTTGACACTTTTGACAATGGCATCTGTAGGCCTATACTCAGATTAAATCCAGGATTTCTGTTAGCCTTGAGGGGTCATCACAGCTTTTGTATGCTTTGCATCTAAATTTATATTACTTCTCATTTATATAAAATCTCTTTGGTAAAATGACTTAAAATCACTCAACTGAACAAACAAAAGTAGCTAGCCCAAGCAAGCTTTGGCCAGGATCCAAAAAAGAAAGACTGGTCCAGAGTCTGCACAATTATTAGTCATCAACTAGACAAGGTTGCAAGTACAAATGTGTTGCACATATGCTCCTCACAGCCCTTCAGGACATTCACCAGCTGTCCTACAGCAGGGAAAGGCTTCCCTCCCATCTACAGTTACAGACACTGTTGTTGTGTGCCTCTGGACACTGAATAGCCACAAACTCAATAGATTTGCACTATCACGTCACATTTGGTTTGCCAATAAAAACATGACACGAGTTGAAAGATGGATGTTTATAACAGGATTTTTGTACTCCACATGGAGGTGCTCAAAAACATAACAAGGCATTCAGACAGTTATGTACCTAGATGTTCCCATTTTCACCAATAAAACACTTGACTATTAGAAGAAATACATGCAGTGTTGTATCTTGTAGTTCATATCCTGGGGCATGTTTCTGTCAGCACATGAAAGTGTTTCTGTCTATTTTTTTTTAATTTATTTATTTCAGATTGATTCCAATGTTGTATTATAAAGAAAGAAATTACTCCCTTCCACCTTCATCTGCCCCAGTCCCTTGCAAAACAACAGTGTAGGCTAGACGTACTGGGATAAAACAAAAACTCAAATGTCAGTTCATGGTCCAGAAAATATCTTTTAACTACTTCAGAATAACTCATTCTGGATGAGGGAATTAGACTTCACCATGCCTTTGTGCATGTTATTATTCCCTATGCTTAACATTTCACGATACCCGGATCTTATGAAATGGGTTGCTGAAGAAAAGGAATTATTATTGCAGCTCATAGGTAAAACCAAGGGCTGCCATGCCACATATATTTGTACAATTCATTTAGAGAGAAAAAAAGTCTCATCTCTAATCCAGACCTCTCCAAGGCACTGAATGTTTCCTTGAAGGTCCTGAGCATTGTCAGCTTATAAACCACGGCACATAGCACCTTCCATCATCTGTGTAAGTTTTTCTGCACTGCCAGCTCGATTTGCAAATGTGTATTACCATAAGAAACTACTGTTAGGATGTCTCTGCCAGCAGAATGAGACACGCATGTCCTCTTCAGCTGCTTAGACAACTCAGGTTAGTTTTAACAACTGAGGAGAAGAATTTATCTAAGTTTGCCGACTTTACACTAGACCAGATGATGACCACACACATTCTGTTCCACCTGCAGGAATTCTAGGGCAGAAACCTCCAGCAGAGAGGCAGCTGGAGGGAAAGCATGGGGAAGGACGGGGGGAGGAAAAAATGACAGGAACGTCTCCAATCTCTCCAGCTAGAAGAGAGCATCTGGCTATGCCTTAGGTTTTATTGTTTTAGAAAAAAACAGTCTTTCAGTCATTGCATGGGGCATAATGCATCTTGGCTTATTTCTGCTTATAAAAATTAATAAGTGAGAAAATTACTGTAAATCTTCCTTAATATAGCTTACAAAAGATAAACATAATTAAACACCTATTAGTATTCCTTATTCTCATTGATTTAGTGTTGAACTTGGAAAATCCTACTTTGCATAAAGAAAATAGAGGTCAGATTAATTAAATTCACTGTTGTGGTCAATTGCTCTGTCATAAATATTTTTAGAAAAGCTTTTTAGGTGTTTTATGGGGGGGTTGTGTTGTTTGTTTGGGGGGTTTCTTCTTTGTTTTTATTTAGCTCTACAAATAAAAAAGTCTTGCTTATAACTCTCTACGAAATATCAAAATATCTTTGTCTTAAGAATCTGCTGGAGTTGAGCTTTTGGGTTCTGAGCATTTCCAACATTATCAGGTTAGAACAGAACAAACAGACTAAAGTCTGACATCAGCACTCTTCCCAGCAGGATACACTACTTTTTTCATTAGAATCTTTGAGCTTGAGATCAGACACAGGGAAAGATTAAAACAAATATGAATTTAATCAAGGGATTCTACTTTCCTGGTGTGGGAACAGGAACATGCTGACATAAATAGAGGACGAAGCACTAGGGCGTCTGAAACAAATCAAAGACGGCTTGCTTACCACTAACTGCTCAGATGATCCATATCATAACAACAAAAAGAAAAACAATTATTTATTCTTTTTGATGTTCCTGCTCAGAAGTAACTTCCTTTTTGAAGAGAGCAGGGTCAAAGCCAAGTTATTGTTTTTGCTTGAAACTTTGTCAGTAAGGGACTAAAAGATATTAGGTATGACTTACTTTGGAGATTTTTGTGGGAAACTTAGAGATGCTCATTTCTTTTGGGTTATAACTTGGGGGGGGAAAAAGCAATTGTAAAATGAGCTGAAATTTCATCATTGGTATGGAAAACCAGACCATTAAACCAAAAAAAAAGCAGATAATGCACTTAATCCCCCTACAATAGATGGTAGATGGCCAGCTCTCAGCCTGAGCTAATGGCCAAAATCAAGCCTAGATACTACATAATGCAGAGAAGATCCTGCAATTAGAGATAAGTATGATCAGCACTTGAACATGAGTGGGTGCACAGAAAACTCCAAGATTTTCTCTAGTGCAGTGCAGATTTAACAAATGGTAATCAAAGTCTCTTTTGAACTAATAGTTATTGCAACTAATAAAACCAATTAGAGGGACAAAGTCAAAAGGGACAGGCAAAATAAAGTATCTGCAAAAAGACAGATTTGGTGATTTGAAAGAGTGTTTTCTACTATTTAAAATTCATTACGACTCTGTCCTCAACCTTATAAAAGACACAAAGACAAATCATGCCCAGAAGAGTATGTATGTTAAATTCATATTCAGAAACAAACTGAGGAGTTCAAATTTGCATAACATACAAACATTAATGTTCATAACATGCTTTTTAAGTATACAAGCTTACTGGACCCATTTTACAGATGAGGAAAGCAATGTTAATGTTCCAAGTGGAAAAAGAATGCACAGACTGCTAGGATCTCAGTGGGAGACATTAATTTTACATTATAGATGCAAAATTATACGGCACTGATATTCAAGAGAAACAAATCCTAAACTTGAACTCCAAGTAAGTGGAACTGCAAGTTTTTAATACCTCACATGCTATCTAACCTGCCTCATTTTATTTGCAGCCCATGTCAGATGTTTGGATCTTGATATACCTTCTGATGTCTACAATACCCCAGCCCTCCTCCCACTCCTACATTTTAGAAGGGGACAGAGCAGGTGCAGAACTATTATATGTTTACTTCATTGTAAAGGGAGATTTAAGTGACAGTATTAGACTAAAATTCTGTTGCATTTATTAAACTGAAAATTTAATGCCAAGGGGTTTTCACACCAAAATGGAAACTCAGCTTACAGCCTGAGTCAATGTGGAACCAAACCATGAACCCCACTGAGCATGCTACTCCCAAATTCAGCCAAGTTCAAAAACAGGTCACAGATTTTCTTTGTGGGCAATAGTGGAGTCGAGACCAAAACTGCGACAAGAGCTATCATTACTGATGCTGCCAGCGAAGATGACATACTTTGAGGATGAAAATGTTTCTTCATCAGAATTCAAAGAAAATCTAAGTTCATTTCACAGGAAAAGCTGGAATCCTTGTGCCACAATACATAGTGGCAAACTCAAACCAGCACATTCCATGGCAAGTAAGTGACATCAAACAAGACACATCCTTGGGAGGGCAGAACCTCATGTCTCTCCTCTTCCTAATAAGTGCACACTAATCCTTATACAGCATTTCCCAACTAATTAATTCATGAACCTATAAATATTAAACATGGCAATTCTACAACTCCAGAGCAAAACATCAAAAACGGTATCTTAGAAAACACTAAAGATTTTTGTTTCAGATAAAAAGATTTGACAAACAAAGGAAGCACAAGATGACAAGAATATTGGAGGGTCTTGGAAAAGCCCTGGCGAAACAAAGGAGGTGTTTCTGAGGCAAATTTCTAGGCAAAGCTCCCCTTAGTTTGGCGTCCATGACAAGAAAGAGAGGCAAGCCCACAAAATACATTGAGAGAGAGAAAAGTGAAAACAAAATCTGAAGAAATTGTCTAAAATCATAAAAGATAGGGTCAATTAATATCTCATAGATCAAGGGAATGGGGTGTCTACAGCATTTAGGAGGAAAAAGAACCATCTCTGAATAGAAATAAAACATGCAAGTAACAGTAACTGGAAACCTTGTATCAGTAATGGGAAAGATGTTTGACTTTCAGTCAGTGTCCCTGTTTGTATATCCTGTATGCCACATAAGCCTTCTTTTCCTGTCTAAAAGTTGGAAAGGCAGATGCACCTTCATCTGCTGTTCACCTCTGTGTTTCCTGCACTTGATTCCTCTCTTTTCTTCAGCAGGAGGGATACTGTACTGGTGATGAGGGTGTGAGCACAACACAAAGCAGCTAAATCAGAAATCAACCTTGAGACACCTGATGGGGAAAATGCCAAGGGTAAATGAAAAAAAAAAAAAAAAAAAGATCAATTTTCAACCCCAAGAAGCTGCACAACAGCAAAGCAGACCAAAACTGTTTTTGAACAGCAGAGTTAAAAGAGACAATGAGGAAGGAGCAAGAACCATGCTGATGTAGCTGATTTAATTCAAAGTAGAAATACAGAGATAAGCCAAATGCTTATTTTTAATATGACACTTTCTAACAATCAGTCTCATTTTCAGTTTTTAAAACACTGACTTCATTCATACATCAGCAGTGATTTTTGGCAAAGTGGGCCAACAACCAGGAATCTTCCATACAATCCAGACCATTGCACCAAATCTAGCACTACTGGCAAAGGAACAATCCCTCAGTTGTTCTACAGATGTGATTTAGAAGACTTACACATATTACTCAGTCAAGCTCATAAAATCTCTAACAAATCTAATACCACTGAAAATGTTACAGAATGCACCAGAGTCTGGAAATGCTTTTGAATTAACATTTACATCTTATGAGGGAAAATGTGCATTCTTACTCAGCTAACTGACAGATCATTACAGCTGTACTGGGCAGATTTCATTTCACCTCCACCAAGAATGAGAGCAAATGAAAACACAAACCAGAAAACAACGAAATCACAGTTGTTGTGATTTAGTTCATAGTCACCTCTTAGTGAAGCCAGTCACAAAATTACTATTTACAATACTAACAGTGCCAGAATCGAGATTCTGGGAAAAACTATAATGGACATGTTTGACAAAAGCAGCAGTTCTTTGGATGTTATCCATAATGAAAGTTCACTGCAGTGACCTCAATAGTCACATATGATGTACTTTTGTGTACTTTGGAATCAAGTAAACCAAAATGCTTTTGAGGAAAGCTGCCTGGAGTTGCTACATCCACATGGTACAACACGGCTCTGTGTGGAGATGCCTGCTCCACTTCCAAAAGATGTTGAGCTGTTGACACAGGATTATGATTAAACTAACACGCCTCTTTGCTCAGTAAGGCTAATTCACTCAGACTCTCTGGGATTTCTGCATTGTGTTCTACTGTACACCACAGACATGCCGGTAGTTTGTCCAAGCTTCACTTCATGATTGATTATCACAACTTGGAGCTCAGATTACACAGCCTCAAAATGCTGCAGTCAGTGGTGATTCACAGAAGTCAAATTCTGACATCTGTTCTGCAGGACTGCTCCTGAGCACAAACCAGGACTTCTGCAACAGCAAGACCAGGTGTTCTCATTTAGAGAACACAGGACCAAAAATCATCCTGGCAAAAAATTTCATGAGGTCATTTTTATCTCCAGCCTCTCTTGAGATGAAGGATCTTCCCTATGTTTTTAAATCCCAACACTGGAACGTCCTAAATGCCATCACTCCAGGGAAGTAAGGACACATGGTACACAGCTTCTGTTTAGAGCCCTGAGCTTGAGGAGTGCTCGTTGCAACACTCAATAGGAAGCACATCTCTATTACAGGTAGTCACAGCAAAGGACAAAGGAAAGGAGAAATAAAGACTCCGGGGATCCTCATCTCTGCTCTTCAGAAAAGTTCTGGTTA